>NW_015555773.1:569183-573993 GCF_001515605.1 Sinocyclocheilus anshuiensis | reverse complement strand
CACACAGACTCACACATACACACACACACAGACACACACACACACACACACACACACACACACACACACTTTCATCTGTATCCCACCCCTGACCTCTGTGATGTTAACAAACCCTGCTTAACCCTCATGTTCTGCTACATGTACACGCTGTATATGTAAAAAATATTAATTGTAGTTTTCGAAATAAACATTATTTTACTTTCAATTCTTTTAAAGTCAACACAAAATGAAATTTGACCCCATTTCTTTTCTTTACATACGTCCTTGATCCCACTGTAAATTGCAACTAATTATGCCTCTGAAATAATTTTCCTTTAGCCGATTTTATCAAACCAATTTGTATTTCAACAGTTTCCATCTAAATACCCAACAGAGACCACTATTCACAATACAGTTAAGCACCACCTTTTTTTCTTATTGCATGTCCTGTTTCACCAGAAAATACTTCACATTATTAATGTAAAATGGTTCATAAAGGCCATTTCATGTTGAATTTAATATGCTCCTCTGACCTAATTAAAACCAAGTGGGCATATAATATTGTACCTTTTTATTGTATCAAAGTGGACATGCACATTTCAGAAAGTTGACTGTTATTCAGAGAAGTGACATTCTCTCTTTTAGTCAGGTTTACAAAAGCAAAAACACTAGAAAATACATTAAAACAAATCCGCAGACTACTGGCAGGAGTGTATTGTATCTACAACTATATAAATCTAAGTATATGACATTTTTCCCTGTATATACATAAATTAACAGATATGATGTAACATTTTTTTCATGGGGAATGTTTAAATTACATTATAAAGTTTAAATGTACTACCAGTCATAAGAAAAGCCATAAGAGATCAACCTCGCGCTGCAATGTTAAAGGGACAGGTCACCCAAAACTGCAAATTCTGTCATCATTTGCTTACCCTCATGTCATTACAAACCTGTACGACTTTCTTCTGTGGAACATAAAATAAGATATCGTAAGAAATGTCTCACTGTTTTTGTTTTTTCTTATACAATGGTCAAATCAGTGGTCACAGAATCTGTTTGCTAATAACATCTTTTGTGTTCCACAGAAGAAAGTATTTTGACATTAGAATGACATTAGGGTAAGTAAATGATGACAGAATTTGCATTTCCAGGTGAACTATCACTTTAAGTAATGTACATTGTTTAAGCTACTTGAAGAGACCTGTGGTTTTTCGAACTCCAAACAGACCATGAGTGTTACAATCAACATACACAGGCAACAAAAAGTTCAACGCATATGGCATACGTGACACGGCTGGGTGTGCACGCAGACCTGGCAGGCTGCTCTACTTCCTGCAGGGCTTCGGAGCATTGTCTGCTCTCATATATCGATTTATGCACCACATTTATGATTATAGACTGAAGCACATACAGTCAATTACCATCTAGAGAGAGTGAGAGAGAAAGAGACAGAGAGACATGAATAAAAAGAGAAAATTAGAACAAGGACGACAACAACAACGAGTAGAGAGAACGACAATGAGCCACTAAGGGTGAACAAGATGAGAGACTGTGAGTTCACAGCTTTCCAATGCAGAAAGTAGGAAATAGGCACACAGTGGGGGTGCCAAATGATGCTGCTGGTGGGCTGAGGAGAGCTGCCGTCTCATGCTGCGAGACTAACAGACAGACAGAGCTGCTGCGAGCAGGACGCCTGGCGAGTTCACCCTGTTAGAGGAGCCAACCTCAATCATGAGATCTGATCCTCTTCTGCGTGTCCACGGCAAATATTGTTGTTTATGGTATTCTGGCTCCAGGGCATAAACTGGGCGGAGTCAGAGCCAGCTGGGAAAAGATGTGACTCTGAACTTCCTGTGGCATCAGATATGGGTATGAACTCCAAGTCAACTCAACGACTGAAGCACTATCAGTTCCTTAAAGGGGTCATATGATGCGATTTCAAGTTTTCCTTTCTCTTTGGAGTGTTACAAGCTGATTGTGCACAGATAAGATCCCTGAAGTTGCAAAGACTAAAGTCTCAAAACCAAAGAGATATTCTTTAATAATGTACAGTATTTGAAAAATAATGTGTTTTTTGAACATTAAAGCATGTCAACATATTCTGTTACACCAAATACTCAAAATAATGATCTTTAAAAAAGCATCATATGACCGCTTTAATACTGTCATTTCCAGCCTTCTCCTGTCACCTTGACAACCCTTACTCCAAATCAGCCTCTAAACCATCCTCTGTTTCCATGACAACTTGGACAAGCGCTCATCTCCATCTGTCGCCCTATCCACCCATGGCCTGCTCCGATAGTGCTGAACCCTGGCCCAACTCTCAGAGGGGCGGTCTGATTGTTCTCATCCTTTCTTCAACTCCTTCACTTTCACTGTGATGTATGGCACTTGCTGACAGCATATTGAGCAACCTTTATTCCCAGCAGAGTGCTTCAAGTTTTTGAGCAAACAGAATATGAATAGAATTGTTATTGCTCATACTTGGGGTTAAGGGTTTGTTCAAATCCCTAAGCTTAAGCACAGTATTTTATAAATATTTATATAGTTAAATCTAGGGATGCACGATATTATCGGACCAATATCGGAATCGGCCGATAATGGCTTTAAATGTGAATATCGTCATTGGCCTGATATGAAAAATTATGACGATATGTCTTGTCGATAAGAGGAATATATTAACTCACATGTGCTCAGGGTGTGCTAGCGATGAGATCATGTCAACAGTGCAATTATATCACATCAGCATTGTGGCTCATTCTTTGAGCAAAGTTTTGTCTGAATGGTGATTGGATTCACTGTTTTGGATCACTGCATTTAAACTGAGAATGCACGTACAGAATGACCCGTTCTGTGTGTGATAGATTAAACAGTAATAGCACATGCAGCTGCAGTCTCCCCCGGGTCCTAATGCACGTTTGGTAAGGAGTTTTAATTCCGTAGGGGGCGCTGTTGGCCTACTTCTAATAAAATGAAAGCAAAATGCACAAATAATATTTAGACTGTGTTTCTGATTAAATAAAGCAGTAATTGATGCCATAAAATCATGAGTATGTTTTGATTTAAAGGTCAGAAGCTATAGCTTACAAAGCATCACAAACATGACAATTAATTTAAATAATTTGATGTACTGATTTATTCATTAATGTTATATTTTTAAACAAATTATGAGCTCTAAAATATTTTTCCTTTAGACCATTTACAAATGTTAAATCATAAAATAAAATGTTAAGGTTACCACTGCATCTTTCTGAAAAAAAAATGCAGTGATAAATATATAGTTTATTTATAGTTATTTTCAAATCTTCAATGTACTGTCATTATCGGCCAAAATGAGTTGAAAATTATCGGCATATCGGATATCGGCAAAAATCCAATATCGTGCATGCCTAGTAAAATCTAATTATTGACTCGCATTTATGATGTCTCTAAAAAGTAAAGACTGTGTAAACATTAAATTAGAATTAAAAAAGAAGACTTAAAAAGTCTCTGTAAACACATTTTGTATTACATCATTTAGCAATGAAAGTGCAACTGTGTTTTTAAACACTTATTCCTTAAACATGGAAGAATATTCAGGACTTTTTTCAAAAGGAATTGCAAATTGTATTTTCAATTGCGTTTTCCATATGTGGATGCATAAATTGTGCAATCTAAATGCAATTGCAAATCTTGCATTACCGTTTGAATTTTCGCTTTCGCGTACGCACAGTAACTGCCACATTTCAAATGAAAAAGCAAAGTCCATTTGCAACTGTATTTACTATATCTTACAAGTTATGAGCCTGTCATATTTAAATAGCAATATTAATTACTACATTGCTTTTTCACTCTCTCTGCGTCATGCATGTAACCTGCCAAAACTCAAATGGAATCGCAATTCTTTTTGCATTTGAATTTCCGATGTCTACACGGAAAGCTGTCAATCAGTGTGATGGGCGGGACTATACTATATGGGGCGTGTTTGTATTGGGAGGTGACGTCACTCACAGATGACAGTGCTGAATGCTTTGATCAATGGAGGTAATTGTTAAAGGCTCTGCTAAAGGCAGCTGCTAATCAGTTCGTGCCTGTGTCAACGAACAGACAACCTTCTTGGCACAATACATAATTCTGTCTTTTTTACCCCAAATGCAGTGATTATCCCCTGCTAACAGTGGGAGCAACAACAGTACGCACAATAGGTCAATATTCACTATTACCAAATGCTTTTCACCTGTCTCCAGGGCCGAATTATCCAATGGGCATTATGGGCACAGGCCCAGGGGCCCATGCGCACTTGGGGCCCAAGCGAGGGGAAGAAAAAAATTCGGAGTGTCTTTACATTAAAGGGTTAGTATACCCAAAAATGAAAATTAGCCCGTGTTTTACTCACCCTAAAAGCATCCTAGGTGTATGTGACGTACTTCTTTTAGACGAATCCAATCGGTGTTATATTAAAAGTTGTCCTGGCCACTCCAAGCCTTTCAATGGGGCTAAGCGGGTGTTGGTTGTCAGCAGCTCAGAAGACGTGAAATAAAGTGCGCGCATCCGTAATAAAACGTCCCTCACACGGCTCTGGGGGAATTCATGCGTTTTTGTTAGATAAATATCCATATTTCAAATGTAATAAACACTTTTTTCTCACTTCCGCTGACTGTGGTATGCGTGTGCACGCCTCTGGAAAATGCAGGAGCAAAGGAAACAAAGTTTCCTTACTTTAGCAAAGGAAAACCATATCGAAATCCTCTGACATTTTTCTTTACAAATCCTCGTTTTGTGCTTCTAATTTGTGACCGACGTTTTGTTTAGTCTCCGCGCTCGTCACTAATCACGCAACGCCAAC
>NW_015555773.1:557166-568577 GCF_001515605.1 Sinocyclocheilus anshuiensis | reverse complement strand
AACATGGAAGAATATTCAGGACTTTTTTCAAAAGGAATTGCAAATTGTATTTTCAATTGCGTTTTCCATATGTGGATGCATAAATTGTGCAATCTAAATGCAATTGCAAATCTTGCATTACCGTTTGAATTTTCGCTTTCGCGTACGCACAGTAACTGCCACATTTCAAATGAAAAAGCAAAGTCCATTTGCAACTGTATTTACTATATCTTACAAGTTATGAGCCTGTCATATTTAAATACCAATATTAATTACCACATTTGCTTATTCACTCCCTCTGCGTCGTGCATGTAACCTGCCAAAACTCAAATGGAATCACAATTCCTTTTGCATTTGAATTTCCGATGTCTACACGGAAAGCTGTCAATCAGTGTGATGGGCGGGACTATACTATATGGGGCGTGTTTGTATTGGGAGGTGACGTCACTCACAGATGACAGTGCTGAATGCTTTGATCAATGGAGGTAATTGTTAAAGGCTCTGCTAAAGGCAGCTGCTAATCAGTTCGTGCCTGCGTCAACGAACAGACAACCTTCTTGGCACAATACATAATTCTGTCTTTTTTACCCCAAATGCAGTGATTATCCCCTGCTAACAGTGGGAGCAACAACAGTACGCACAATAGGTCAATATTCACTATTACCAAATGCTTTTCACCTGTCTCCAGGGCCGAATTATCCAATGTCAGCGTGCTCTGCTTATTAGCTCGGGCACATCCGCTATACAGGCGTGAATATTGAATGTTTAACATTATATTAATTACTTACATGTACTTCATAAACATCCTTAATCTCTAATAACTCCATTCTACTCTCTGTTGTTCTGTTTTCAGTGTTTCTTTTTCTGGACACAGCTCTATTCACACGCTGTTTGGTATCGGGGCATTTTTACGAGTACGAGTACAGGAGCGCAGTATCGGGCCCGATACCAATACCAGTATCGGTATCAGTGCATCCATAGTTTCAAGTGATGCAGGTGTTTTTTTCACTGCAGGTTTTTCAATAAATAAAAAAAACCCATTAATTTTTCATAATGTTTAGTGAAATTATTTGGTAGTCTGAAGTGGGATGGGGATTCGGGATAGGGGGGAGGGGAGTGCCAGAATTTTTTATAGATTTAAAGGAGGGCGCGACCAAAAAAGTTTGAGAACCACTGACTTATACAATCATTTTAAATGCTGTTCTTTTGAACTTTTTGTTCACCAGAGAATTCTGAAGAAAATGCATCTGTTTTTACAAAAATATTAAGCAACAAATCAGCATATTAGAATGATTTCTGAAGGATCATGTAACACTGAAGATTGGAGTAATGATGCTGAAAATTAAACTACATTTGAAAATAAATTCAAATAGAAAACAGATATTTTAAGTTGTAATATTATTTTACAATATCACTTTTTTTTTAATTAAATAAATGTAGACTCCAGCCCAAACATTTCAACAGTGGTGTATTCCTGAATGTTTCGTATTCAACAACTCCAATGCTATAATCACGTTCTATAGCACGCTGTTCATTACAGACAACAATTCTGATCCATCCCTCAGTCTGTAAGAATAAATGGAAAAGAATTTTAGGGCTCTATAAAATACATTTATTTTTTCCTCACATTCCATTTTATATTTACCAGATTCCATTTTAATAGTTTAATTTTTTTAACAATCAAAAAGTAAGTGTAATTAATTTAATTAATAAGAATAACTTCATTTATTTTTGTTTTTACAATAATAAGGCCTCTTAATTTTAAGTTTAAGTACCTCTTTTAATTTTATTTATTTTTAAAGAAATTCTGTATTTTGTACTTTAATTTTTCTGTTGAAAGCATAAAATATGAATTTAATTGATCTTTTAATCAAAGTTAAACAATTAAACATTATTATTATTTCTACATTAGGATGTATATTCTATTGTACAATAGTAATCTATTTCTGCCACAATTTCTTCAAATTAAACTTGTGTTGCCGTCAAGACCTTTGAGTTTCTGTATGTATATGATATGACCAGGACTGGATTTATCCAATGGGCATTATGGGCACAGGCCCAGGGGCCCATGCGCACTTGGGGCCCAAGCGAGGGGAAGAAAAAAATTCGGAGTGTCTTTACATTAAAGGGTTAGTATACCCAAAAATGAAAATTAGCCCGTGTTTTACTCACCCTAAAAGCATCCTAGGTGTATGTGACGTACTTCTTTTAGACGAATCCAATCGGTGTTATATTAAAAGTTGTCCTGGCCACTCCAAGCCTTTCAATGGGGCTAAGCGGGTGTTGGTTGTCAGCAGCTCAGAAGACGTGAAATAAAGTGTGCGCGTCCGTAATAAAACGTCCCTCACACGGCTCCAGGGGGTGAATAAAGGCCTCCTGCAGCGAATCCATGCGTTTTTGTAAGATAAATATCCATATTTCAAATGTAATAAACACTTTTTTCTCACTTCCGCTGACTGTGGTATGCGTGTGCACGCCTCTGGAAAATGCAGGAGCAAAGGAAACAAAGTTTCCTTACTTTAGCAAAGGAAAACCATATCGAAATCCTCTGACATTTTTCTTTACAAATCCTCGTTTTGTGCTTCAAATTTGTGACCGACGTTTTGTTTAGTCTCCGCGCTCGTCACTAATCACGCAACGCCAACATATTACGTCATCCGCCTGGACGGCTTCCGCGTATAACAGATGGCGGAAGTGATAGAAAAGTGTTTATTACGTTTGAAATATGGATATTTATCTTACAAAAATGCATGGATTCGCTACAGGAGGCCTTTACTCACTTTATTATGCATGTTCTGTGACAGCTGCACCTAGATCCGATTGGTGTAAAGTGAAGTCTCATCTAGGGCAGGCAGAGTAGGAGTAGCAGCTGTAAGGGAAACAGGTCAATTTAGCTGTTAGGGAATCATTTAAGATTTTAAAGGGAATTTGGACAGACCCTGTGGAATTCGGCTCCTCGTGTTTCAACCATGTTTTGACCAAATCTTAGATTGTCTGATTCGGTCTGATATCCTACACAGCATTTTCTGTATTGTCACGTGCATCAATTGGAATGTGTAAACAGACTGAGAGGCAGGTGCTATTATAAGATAGGAATAAGATATAGGTGACAAATAGGTAAATAAATGTATGTTCGCAGAGTAACTCGTCGTGTGTGTGTGTGTGAGGCGAACAGGGTCACATCACAGGAGAGTGAACTGCCTGTCAGGAATCATAGCACGTCAGCAGTCTTTACTTGGCTTGTGTACTGCATCATCACTATGTCTGTCACGCGACTCTGTTGCCCTTTCGGCTTGAACTGATGGTAAAACTAACGACATTATTAACTTCTATCTTTATGTTGTTTCTACATTAATTTGGAGGTTCAATGTGAAATTATGAGAATATAAAAATTAGATTAATCATGATTAACTACAGAAAAATGTGTGATTAATTATTTTTTTAATCAATTGAAAGACAGCACTAATGTTAACCTTTTATGGATTTTAGATTTCAATTTAATTTCTAATTTTATAGGTCCCCCCAGAAAGAGATCGGGATGGCCCCCACCCCCTTGCCCCCCTGCAAATTTTCAGTTCGATAATCCAGCCCTCAAATGAAGCTAATTGAATAGCCCTGCTCTAATCCGTTAACATGGGTGCGGAAAAAATATGCACTACATACACACTGCAAACGGTGTATGTGTGAAACAGGCGTAACACGATGGCCTGCTCCGTTTGCCGAAAACGGACAAGAGCAAAGGACAAGAATCTCAAAGTTTTTTAGGGACAAAAAAAAGATAAATCAATAAATCTGTTTTTTGTTGTTTTCTTGTAAGTAAAGGAAAGGACAAATTAAAAACATTGTAAATATGTTTATTTATTGTAGTAGTAATGACTGCCTGTTTTTGCAAAAAGAGTTTCATGGCCAATATAAAAATTTTTAGCCGGTAAATGTTGTCACCTCACCGGCCATTGGCAGGTGTGGCAAAAAGTTAGTTTTAGGCCCTGCCTCCATTGATCAAAGCATTCAGCACGGTCATCTGTGAGTGACGTCACCTCCCAATACAAACACGCCCCATATAGTATAGTCCCGCCCATCACACTGATTGACAGCTTTCCGTGTAGACATCGGAAATTCAAATGCAAAAGGAATTGTGATTCCATTTGAGTTTTGGCAGGTTACATGCACGACGCAGAGAGAGTGAAAAAGCAAATGTGGTAATTAATATTGCCATTTAAATATGACAGGCTCATAACTTGTAAGATATTGGAAATACAGTTGCAAACGGACTTTGCTTTTTCATTTGAAATGTGGCAGTTACTGTGCGTACGCGAGAGTGAAAATTCAAATGGTAATGCAAGATTTGCAATTGCATTTAGATTATGTCACAATTTATGCATCCACATATGGAAAACGCAATTGAAAATACAATTTGCAATTCCTTTTGAAAATTGCCCTGAATATTCCTCTATACTTAAAAAGTACAAAATTGATAATTTAACTGTTTAGGAACAATTCCCAACTCAGGCTTAGAATTTCATCTGGCAGACAATAAAATGAACAATATATATTTTTTAAAATGACAAAAGGACAGATTCATATACAAGGACAAGAACATCACAGAGACATGGGGGTGAGCTCTTTTAACACGGACCAGTAAGTGACCGCACAGAATGCCCTAGTAAACCACATAGCAATGCTCTAAAGGCCACCCCAACACCTTAATATCATGCACAGGCAAGCACCTCTACATTACAATTATATTTTATCTCACGGAGTCAGCTATTTTTTTTCTCAACAGTCTGGACAGAATCCAACTGACATCTTCCTATACCCATAAAGGAAAGATAACTTTGCACAAATCCAATGTGAAGAACAAAAAATCTGCAAGGCTGCATATTTCCGATAAATTACTTATGTCTTCACGACAATCTCATAATTGAATCATATGTATCCGCACAGGTGTGAAGTGGAGGAATTATGTCGTGTGAATGTCTTAATCATTAGATGCTTTCCATCAAAGTCCTTCTAAACACCTCCATGCCGACATGCCTATCACTGTTCTATCCAGCTGTGGGGGGCCTGAGCCCACAACACTGCTTCACATCTCCCTGTTACTACGGTAACCCACAGCCAGGCAGCCTGGGATTGGCTGTGGGTAGGTGCAAGCCTGAATGCAGGCAGAATAATGAGAGAGTGAGACTGAAAGAGAGAATAAGCTGAGGGCATCATTGACAGTTTACACTATAAACCTGCCATCTTATTCATGATGTTGTGTAACAGAGAAGCTTATCCTGTATTCATTACTGATCAAAAGAGATCTGAACTGAACACAATATTCTCAAACGTACCACACGGTTTACAGAGAGACTGCCGAGTCGGTGGGTGCGCATGTATTTATCTGGTTACCTGGATTGTAGATGCTCCAGCTGAACTTGTAGGTTCTCTGTCTGCTCCACCTGCTCATCCAAGGACCTCTGTAGCTTTCTGGTCTGATTATGAGCCTCATCCAACTGAAACGAATGCAAAACACATATTTTGGGGATCAAAATTTAGGATGACAAGCAGACCTTGTCTAGTGTGAAAGAGTTTCGGGCCATTTGATGCTGCTGTGTCTTCCCTATAGCTTACATTCATTGATCATAGTGCTGGGAGGTTTGACCAAAAATCTGTATCATGGTTTTTTAGGATTCTGGTGGTTTCATGGTTTATCATGGTTTGTCACTTACTGTGCCTTTATATGGATCAGATTATATGAAACATTTGCAGAACCACTGCATTTTAATCACAAAAAACAAACATGCTAAATTATAGTATGAGCAGTTCTCTTTCATGGGAACTTCGAACTGCGTCCTCTAGGGGTCGCTATGGGGAACGCCTCATCGTGACCCGTGTCTGAAGCAAATACTTAAACTAGTAACAAAACATACTTACAGTTGCTGATTCAGAAGCGCCAGATTGTCATAGCAAAGTCGGAATTGACTCTTTTTTTTTTTGTTTGTTTATTTAGAAGTAGCGTTTGTGCACAGCCAGCCTTGTACTCTTCTAGGTTAAAAAAAATGTCATCCATAAAATGCGTTGCACAAATTCGAACATCTGGGTTGTGCTGTTCTGTTGTAAATAAATCTTAACCAATGATTCCTAATTGCATCTACTTCCGGAAGGCCAAATAAAGTGCTTTTGCTTTCGCAAAGAAATACACAGCGTCTCCCTGACATGGCTGCATCAACACTACTGTGGTTCCTGAAACCACGCCTTCTTTCTTTGCGTGCAGCATTATGTTAATATTTCCACATAGTGATGTAGACATGTGGGGGCGTGTTAGAATGAGCCGTTTTAGGTAGGCGTGGTTGACTCTTACCTTTTATAAAGAATATCTCTTTGGATTTGAGACTTTAGTCTTTGCAACTTTACAGATCTTCTTTATGCACCAAGAGCTTGTAACA
The DNA here is from genome assembly GCF_001515605.1 of Sinocyclocheilus anshuiensis. NCBI lineage: Eukaryota > Metazoa > Chordata > Actinopteri > Cypriniformes > Cyprinidae > Sinocyclocheilus > Sinocyclocheilus anshuiensis. The sequence continues at coordinate 562,170 of NW_015555773.1, read as the reverse complement.
CTCAAAAGAGAAAGGAAAACTTGAAATCGCATCATATGACCCTTTTAAAGCAAAAACAGAATGGTCTGACCTTCGCTTTGTGAATATATGCTAGTAAAACGTATCTGCACGAAACAGAAACAGCAGATGGGCATTATATGGAGGTAAGATGAAAAGAAAATACCATCTAAACTTTTCTGAAGACAGTCAGTTTCCCTCAGAGATACATTCATATAACCCCCCCACCCCAATTCAGTATTTAGGATCTTCTTCCAATATTTTGCACATGGTGAACAGTAATCTTGCTCTGCCTGCTACAGTATCTTCTTCTCTTTGCGTTCCTCTTTAGCGTTGGTTTATTTGCCCAGTTATTAATAGTTCTCTAACCACTAGTCAAAAGTGTATGTAGTTAACAGGGATCTCCTCTCAATTCACGATGCTGTCTACGTTGCTTTTCCACATGTACTGGCATGCCGTTTTTTTTTTAAGAATTCATACCGTGTGCATAATTTAAACCGCTTTACCGTGTGAACCGGTATATCGCCCAGCACTAATTGATCGTATGTCACTAATCCAAATATTATCTAGCTGATGATCAAAATTGTGAAAATAACTTCTGACAGTCCAAAGAGACAGGAAGAATCAGTTGAAAATTATGAAATCAAATAACTGTATGCTATCATTTGCAAAGGTTATTTTATATCTATATAATTTCAAATGTTTTAAAACCTAATCACTTTGTTAAAAATGTTTAAATATTTTTTGAGGCCTGTATTAGATTTAAATAAAAGTACAACAACAAAGAAAACCCCAGAACACACTCAAAGCAATAATGAATATAATTTTGAGTGAATGCTTCGGTTCACCTCATCTTCAGCCTGGCCCAGCTCTTTCTTTAGTTCCTCCACCCTCAGTCGGAGCTTCTTCACTTCCGTCTCGTGCTGCTCCACACGCCGGTTAGCATGTGCCAGCTCAGCCATCTTCTCCTGGTACTGTTTTTTAACCTTGGAGTGAACATGCCGCAAATCTGCCAGCTCCTGCAAGAGAGCAGATGTATTGACACCAAGCTCCAGATAACAGAATCAAATCATCATTACCAACATTACCCATTTTTTTGTTTTGTACACTTTGACACAGAATCAATATAAAAAAAGTGTGTTTGTGTGTGCTTTGGGAGGGTATCATATACCTTATTGGCCTAACTCATGAATATTAATTAGGGCTATAGCTATATTGGGATAATAGTCTACTGATTGTACTGTACATTCACTGGTATGCACAAGCTTCTGGCCTGTATTTTTTTCTTTGCACTGCAGTCAAGCAAAACAAAGCTCTCGAATATAATGACTGTTGCCCAAAAAAGTGTAAGGCAATTTCTAAAAGTCTTATAATTTCTACTATATTCCTGCTTAAGACAAAAGGTGCTGTTAGCATTATGAAGTGCTACAAGGAAAACACATTCTGAGCCATCTTCAACAGGCCTAGATCAAAGTAAAGATTTTCACAAGCTATCCTTAGAAAGAGAACGCAGGTCACATAGAGCTGGTAACTTATCAAGTAATGAAAATACAGCAGAGTACCTTCCTAGACAATAATACAATGGGACACGGTGCTTCAGTTCTCATCACAACACAAGAGACTGTGATGGGGAGCCCAAGTCATATCTAATCACCAAATAAAACACCCCATGACCAACAAAGAACATTATGTTGCTAACAGAAGGTGAATTGCCCCCCTATAGTGTTTGTTTTCTCCTAGTATTATTATTTTGCTGCCATGGGAGTTTATTGCAGCTCATAGAGCAGCAGAGTGAAAAGTTTAACACAGTGATTGTTATGTTTGCATAGTACAAAGTTGTGAAAAGTGGCCCACTATGACTCAAGAGAACAGTGTGTTATATCTATTTTATATTACAACTGAATATTTTTGCTCTGCCTCACATTTTTACAGAATACAGCTTTTGGAAACAGTGTGAAAGCACAAACATTAAACTATAATTTTTTATACTATGAAAGCCATGGAAGTATCTCTTTACATATACCATCGTGAAAACCGCCACTAGAAGCTATGCCCTGATTAGGATCCGGAAACCACAGCCTCAAGTATTTAAATCAGACAATACAAACTACCACTGACAATGTCTGCTGTATCCAGGTATTTGTCTAAGTTGATCTTGCAGTCAGACAAGGCATGATGAGGCATCCGAATAGAGGCAGTTCCTGGTATGTGCTGTTCCATAGCCCATATACTGTACCAATCAATGAAGGAAAACAGACAAAACAAACTCAAATCAAATAAAGGGTGCCTGTGAAACACACTCTGGATTTTTTTTTTAATCTATTTAAAACAAACAGTCAAAAGATCTCTTTACATTTTAACATTAACATTGAACACCAATCCACCATTCAGGTATTTTGCTTCAGATTGTGTAGATTAATACAATGATCTTTAACACATAACACTGTTTTTAACATTTACACTATTGTTCAAAAGTTTGGTGTCAGTAAGATTTTTTAAAGAAATAAATACTTTTATTTAGCAAGGATTCATTCAAGTGATTAAGTGACTATTCTTCTGAACTTTCTATTTTTCAAAGAGTCCTGATAAAAATGTATCTCAGTTTCCACAAAAATATTAAGCAGCAACAACATTGTTTTCCAACATTGCCAATAATAAAAAAAATTCTACGACACCAAATCAGCAAATTAAAATGATATCTGAAGGATTATGTGACACTGAAGACTTAATTAATGGCTGCTGAAAATTAAGTTTTGCCAAAGAAATAAATGACATTTTAAAATATATAACAATTTTAAATTAAGTCAATTAATCAATAAAAACCACATTATTACTGTTTCTGTATTCTTAAATAAACAAAGTCTTGGTGAGCACGAAACTAAAAAAATAAGGACGCTAAAAAATCTTACTACCTCCGATCTTTTAAATAGTAGAGCACATATTACCTATATACACAGTGCAAGTGAAAAATAAAATAAATACTTTTAGTAAAACAAATCTATTAGCGGCATATTGTATATTACATTTTAAATCAGTGCTGAAAATCAAACATTTCTATCCAGAACTTTGTGGTGAACATCAAAGTGTTCAAAAAGTTGGGCTTCCATACCACCTCAGCAGTGCCACAAACTGATCACCTCCATGCCACGCTGAATTGAGGCAGTAATTAAAGCAAAATGAGCCCCTACCAAGTACTGAGTACATGTACAGTAAACGAACATACTTTCCAGAAGGCCAACAATTCACTAAAAATGTTTTTTTTATTGGTCTTATGAAGTATTCTAATTTGTTGAGATAGTGAATTGGTGGGTTTTTGTTAAATGTGAGCCAAAATCATCACAATTAAAAGAACCAAAGACTTAAACTACTTCAGTCTGTGTGCATTGAATTTATTTAATACACGAGTTTCACAATTTGAGTTGAATTACTGAAATAAATGAACTTTTCCACGACATTCTAATTTATTGAGATGCACCTGTACATGTTTTTCTCAATAGATAAAATAATGAATAATTAAAAGAAAAAATAAATACATAAAGACCTATATACATCCATATATATAAATAACAGCAAACAATAAATTCTAAAGTCCATGTATAATGCAAGAGTTTGTGCTTAACATTGGCAACATATAGTAGTATGGTATGACACAACCACCTCAACAGTTAAGTCAAGTACTTACACATATCTCTAGGTGAGAACTAACCCAGTATGATCTACTTAGTGTTCTGACCTTCTCCCATTTCTGTACACACACAGAGAGCTCATACAAACCTCTCTGTGGTCATAACAGTGAGGAACAAAGAGAGAGAGAGAGAGCCTAGGGAGATCGAGGGGGTGGAAGCCAAAGGGAAGCACCAGAATCCATTAATAATTTAAGAGGATAATCAAGTAGCTAGACAAATCTCATTCATAATGTACCTCCCCCATCACATGAGCAGCCAAACAGTATATTTGTTTTAGAGTGGGAGCACGTATGCACACATACATGGAGATTCTTTTTTTTAGTGTCAATGGTTCAACCTGAATATTTTCATACTGATATGAAAGATTAGACCTTGAAAGATAGTAACAGCATAAGAGGACACAGAAGAATGAAAAGCGCACACACACACACACTTATACTCTCTAAGCCACCTGGCAGAATGAGAATCCCATGCCGCTGTGTTCTATTGATTTCTGGGTCACTGGAAAGGAGGACAAGATCTACTTGTGTTTTTACTGAGAGAGCCACAGCATAGTTAACCCCAGAGCAAATCACACTGCTCTGTATGTGGAGCACATCGCTCAACATGGCCTGCACGTGTGTGGGGTGATCAAAGACTATACAAGTGGTTTTACCAAATCAAAATGTCTTTAAAAACAGTCAGTGGGATAATGTTATGTGAGTTTTTCCTTGATATTTTGATACAATAGTTTATTGAACCATGTTAACAAACCCATTTTTCCATCTATATATACAAATTTAGATTATTTTATTTTATATTCATCATTATCATATTATAATATTACACTCTAAAAAATCCAATATTAGATTCTTGCATAATATCTCAGTATTAGCTCAATGTCTGTACAAAATCAAAAATGTTCTGGTGGTGCACAATGAAAAAAAAAAGTGTTTGATTTTCTTTGAAACTCACACTCTAAAAAATGCTGGGTTAAATATAACCCAGCACTGGGTTAAAAGGGACAAACCCAGCTATTGGGTTGTTTTGACCCAGCAGCTGGGTTGTTTTGTTTTTTTACACTAAAAATGGAGAAGAAGACTTGGACTATGCGCATAAACATTGCGCAAGGTATACAAACAAACATGGAACAATACATTTATTAATCTGTGTTAATGTTAGTTAAAGGGGTCACATGATACGATTTCAATTTTTCCTTTCTCTTTGGAGTGTTACAAGCTCTTGGTGCATAAAGAAGATCTGTAAAGTTGCAAAGACTAAAGTCTCAAATCCAAAGAGATATTCTTTATAAAAGTTAAGAGTCAGCCATGCCTACCTAAAA
>NW_015555773.1:556504-556942 GCF_001515605.1 Sinocyclocheilus anshuiensis | reverse complement strand
TCATCGTTTCAGAAAATATACGGATTCTCTGTCCACACGAAAACGCAAGGGCGGTGTTTTCAGATTTATCCACTCTGGGACCCGGTTTAAAAAAATATCGGTTTCACTCTCCCAAAACGCTGGATCCGTGTGGACGAAATGCCTACACGATACAAATTTTATGCGTATACAGCTAAACGCGTCTCCGTGTGGACGGGGCCTGAGGCATTTTCATTTAGAAGCTGTTGTTCTGAACCCACATCATGTGGTCAAAGGAGCTCTCCATGCAGGTGAAATAGACAATTGTTAGGCTTCAAAATCAAAACAAATCCATCAGAGGAATAGCAGGAACTTTAGGAGTGGCCAAATCAACAGTTTGGTAGATTCTGAGAAAAAAAGAACACACTGGTGAGCTCAGCAACATAAAAAGGCCTGGATGTCCACAGAGGACAACAGCGG
>NW_015555773.1:555801-556304 GCF_001515605.1 Sinocyclocheilus anshuiensis | reverse complement strand
AATCAAGAGAAGACTTCACAAGAGCAAATACAGAGGGTTCACCACAAGGTGCAAACAAGGCCAGATTAGACTTTCAGATTAGATCTAAAAATGCCAGAAAACTTCTGGAAAAGCATTCTTTGGACTGCTGAAATTAAGATCAACCTCTACCAAAATGATGGGGGAAAAAAGTATGGAGAAGGCTCGGAACAGCTCATGATCCAAAGCACACAACATCATCTGTGAAACATGGTGGAGCAGTGCGATGGCATGAGTGTGCATGGCTTTCAGTGGCACTGGGTTACTGGTGTTTATTGATGACGTGACAGAAGACAGAAGCAGCCAGATGAATTCTGAAGTGTACAGGGATATACTGTCTTCCCAGATTCAGCCAAATGCCGCAAAGTTTATTGGACAGTGCTTCATAGTACAAATGGACAATGACCCAAAACATACTGCAAAAACAACCCAGGAGTTTTTGAAGGTAAAAAAGTGGAATATTCTGCAATGGCCAAGTCAATCTC
>NW_015555773.1:555184-555603 GCF_001515605.1 Sinocyclocheilus anshuiensis | reverse complement strand
TTCTTTGGATGGCTGAAATTAAGATCAACCTGTACCAGAATGACGGGAAGAAAAAAGTATGGAGAAGGCTCGGAACAGCTCATGATCCAAAGCACACAACATCATCTGTGAAACATGGTGGAGCAGTGCGATGGCATGAGTGTGCATGGCTTTCAGTGGCACTGGGTTACTGGTGTTTATTGATGACGTGACAGAAGACAGAAGCAGCCAGATGAATTCTGAAGTGTACAGGGATATACTGTCTTCCCAGATTCAGCCAAATGCCGCAAAGTTTATTGGACAGTGCTTCATAGTACAAATGGACAATGACCCAAAACATACAGCAAAAGCAACCCAGGAGTTTTTGAAGGTAAAAAAAGTGGATTATTCTGCAATGACCAAGTCAATCTTCTGATCTCAACCCGACTGAGCGTGCAGTT
>NW_015555773.1:516796-554577 GCF_001515605.1 Sinocyclocheilus anshuiensis | reverse complement strand
CGTGTAATATTCTGCAATGGCCAAGTCAATCTCCTGATCTCAACCCGATTGAGCTGCATTTCACTTGCTGAAGACAAAACTAAAGGCAGAAAGACCCACAAACAAACAACAACTGAAGTCAGCTGCAGCAAAGGCCTGACGAAGCATCACAAAGGAGGAAACCCAATCTTTGGTGAGGTCCATGAATTCCAGTTCCTTGAATTAAAGCTTAAAGTCTGCACTTCAATTTCATCTTGATTGTTTCATTTTAATTCTATTCTGGTGGCATACAGAGCCAAAATTATGAAAATCGTGTCAGTGTCCAAATATATATGGACCTGACTGTAAATCTACACTGTTATTTTAAATCATTTACCCAGACACAGATTGTTTAAAAGACATCAAAACAGTGCTACTCCTGAAAGAAACAACACAATATCAATGCCTCTCACCCAGCTTACAACATAGTTTGTGAAATGACAGACAGTCGGGTAAAAAAAAAGGTCCTTTGGTCATGCAAAACAGTGGTGAAACATTGTATGTGAAGATAGAAAACTTCAAAGAAAAAAGAGATTAGCATGAGAGACAGAGGGCAAACACCGTCTGAAAAGATGAAAAATACATGTTAAGTGGGAGGAAGGTAAAATTACAAATGCCATCATATTGGAAAAAAAGGAACCTGTGATTTAACAGCCTTCTCCACTTAAAAGTTACATTTTTCATCTGGGGTAATTTGGGCCTAGCCATCTTTGGTGAGTGTTTTGATAGTGAAAGAAAGTGGAAGGAAAGAGGGGGCCGGATGAATAAAACATGCCACGTCTTGATGAATGATCTATGATGCTACAGAAATTTACTGCAGCAGAAGGAAATGGAAAGTGAGAAATGGAAGCCTGGGATATGGGAACAGACACCTGATCAACACAAAGATTTAGACATACGGTTCGACACACATGGGAATACAACGAGAGGATGTGAAGACAGTGAAATAATATCGAGATGAATGCAAACACACATACGCCCAGAGTAAATGAATAAAGATAAGCAAAGACAGGGTGAAGCTGTACAGCCGCTTGGGGGATGGCTGTTAAATGTTTCCTCCTCACTGGCTTTCAGATCCTGAAATCTGCTTAAACATCTGGCCCACTGCGCTCAGAACACACACCTTGTGACGCTAGACACAATCACATCTCTCTGTCTCTCACTCCCACTCTGAAAGATCAGAAATACACAAACGCACAGTCTTAGAATATTCTATTTCCTTTTCAATTTGCCTTTCATGCAGCAGCAACGGGAGCAGGGAGCAGAGAGGCGAGAGCTTTTTGACACGCTCACCAAATGGTGTGTATCGAGTGGCTTCAATGGCTGCCGCCCATGCACATCCAGCTATAAGCTGACAAGGCTTTAGCTTGAAATATATAATATTATTTAGTGAATTATATTGCTTTAGCTAAATTATGTCAAACTAGTTCTGGCCACTTTGCAGCTCTCTGACATACAGTAGGTTTTATGTATTTCTGGAGCTTAACGCTAACCCAGCCTTTCTTACTCGCATTCAACATAAGAAAAAAAGCAAACTCAACTCCTGGTGTGCATATATATTCACATAAAGATGCCTCACACCCACATAACTAGTTATACAACCCAGCTATGATGGCAGCCAGAGACTGTATGAAGCACAGGATACATACAGTATGTAATACTCAGGAGAAATCATATCGTTCAATATGTAGGCTGTAGTTAAAAGGGTCAATCGACTGTTAATTTACAACTGTCTACAACATTCATTAGCTTGACTATCCTGAAGAAAAAAAAAAAGAAAAAAGCATAGTGTTTTTTTATTTCAAACCATAAAACATTTTAATTATATCAATATAAACTACAATATATATTCTGTATATATATATATATATATATATGTGTGTGTGTGTGTGTGTGTGTATACATAATTATAGAATTTAAAATTTTCATTAAAACATACAACAATACAACAATATAAATGCCATATAAATAATTTTTAATTGGACTATAACATCATTTAATAAATTATATTTAATACTTTTGAGCAAGGATGCAATAATAAAAAGACTCCTGAAAAAGTATCATGGTTTCCACAAAAATATTAAAGAGCGCAAAGGTCATATAAAATTCATTTTAACATAAACAATAACATACATTATTATCATTATTATATAAAGCAAAAATGGCAAACATTTACATAAATTCAAGTCTTTCCCATTTCAAGTAGATAGTAGCAGTATTTGCATGGCTGGAAATAGCTGCTCAGGGGCGTTAAAAATATGGCTGCCAAGGGACTTTGTGGTAGATTAGTGGCTAAAGATCTGGACTAGTAAAATAAGGTTGTAACTCCAAATCCACTAAGTGGGGATCTATGATCTGGAGAGTCCCTATAACTGTGGAGTCCTCAAGCACTGCTCTGGGGAAATGACATTAGGTTGCTTTACATAAGAAAGCATCGTCTAATGAACACAAACTTCAAGTTTAACTTCAAGTGCAACGAAAATCCAGTACAACCCCCTGACCCTGCCTTACAGCTATCATTACAGCCGAGGATTAGATCCAGTCTAATAAAACAGCTAAGAGAGAGCGTGGTCTGGGGGCGGGATGCCTCGATGGGAAAATGGGGGCGATGTAGAAGCCATAATGGTTTCTCTGCCAGTTTGTGCCTTCCTAACACTATTTCTCTTGACAGACTGAGAGGATGATTCACTCACTCCAGCTTCACAGTGGGCAAAAACAATGGGCCAGGAGCTATGATAAAATAGTGTCTGTGGCTTTTAGTGGCCCTGACCTGAGAACAGGGAACTGGCCAGGAAAATGGATGTGCCGTCTACAAATAGAATTTGCTGTGCCTTTCAAATGAATGGTGCTTTGTGAGCAATCTACACTGCCTGAATCTAAATTGGAGTTCACCTTAAGAGTCTATAGGCAGATCGGTGGTTTTAACAAGCAACCTTACAGACAGGGTCCAAAATTAATGCGTGCTAAATCAAGTAAAAACCAAATGCAAGGCACCCACCACTTGGCTAATCACTTCATTAGGAACTGCCACATAATGCTGCGAGTAACACACTGACCTGTTCTGTTTGTCACAATTATTAAAGGAAATTATTTTAAGTATTTAGTATTTGCTTTTGACTGTTCAAATGCGGAGTTTTGCGCATCATGTGTGTGTGTGTGTGCGCACGCATGTGTGTGAGAGAGAGAGAGAGAGAGACACAGGGTCACATCACAGTGGAGTCAGCTGTCTTAACCGTGGCTTGTGTACTGCAAACACATACCAGCTTCATCACTGTGTCTGTCACGCGACTCTGTTCGCCTTTCGGGCTCTGTCTTTACATTTATTTTGAAAGATGAAGCTCGCGATTATGGTAAGGGCCGTTACATTTCTGACGAGTGCTTGCGGTGTTCGGCCAATCACAATGCACTGGGTCAGCTGGCCAATCAGAGCAGACTGCGCTTGTCGGAAGGAGGGACTTTGTAGAAAACGAAGCGTTTGAGAGAGGCGGGGCATAGAGGACCTACAATAATGTACAGTATTTGAAAAATAATGTGTATTTTGAACATTAAAGCATGTCAACATATTCTGTTACACCAAATACACAAAATAATGATCTTTAAAAAAGCATCATATGACCCGTTTAAACATCGCACATTTCTCTGGGTTAAAATTAGATTGAGCGGCCATGTAAAGTTGCTAATACTTACATATTTCAGATGATAAGCCATATTTGAGGTCGATGAATTCGCCTGTGGATTTTTTTTTCTGCGACTAATAAAATTTTAGTTCGACCAAGCCTCTTCTGGTCAACTAACGATTAGTCGACTAATAGGGGGCAGCCCTAATTATAAGTATTACAATTCTTTAAATTAATTATAATTTAAGAAATTACAATGTGTTTTATGTGTATTAAGCAATTCTCAGCACTTGTAATTAGAGTATATTACATTTAATAATATTCATAATCAGGTTAGAGTTACTTTTTTATTGATTACATATTCATATAATGGCAGTCAATCATTCATAATTTATTGATTCTCCCTAATTCTTCTTTTTCACATTCGCATGTTTACAGTTCAGTGTCACTTAATGGTCTAATTGACATGCAGGTAAACAAATATTTATATTTTTAGTGTTTAAATTATTTTTATTTTACAATTTTATGATTTAATTAATTGTTAGTTTTTTTTTATCAACTCACAAACCCACTGCAGTTCTTTATTAAGCCCAGTTTGGGAAACCCCGGTGTAATGTAATGTTTAATGCATTTTATGATGTTAATATCAAAATGTCTTGTCTTTTCTCTTTGCTTTTTTACAGTATATCAATATTTTACTTTTAATGATGCTTGAAAAAAAGTTAGATTAAAAAGCAATCTAATTAGATTGAGCGGCCATGTAAAGTTGCTAATACTTACATATTTCAGATGATAAGCCATATTTGAGGTCGATGAATTCGCCTGTGGATTTTTTTTTCTGCGACTAATAAAATTTTAGTTCGACCAAGCCTCTTCTGGTCAACTAACGATTAGTCGACTAATAGGGGGCAGCCCTAATTATAAGTATTACAATTCTTTAAATTAATTATAATTTAAGAAATTACAATGTGTTTTATGTGTATTAAGCAATTCTCAGCACTTGTAATTAGAGTATATTACATTTAATAATATTCATAATCAGGTTAGAGTTACTTTTTTATTGATTACATATTCATATAATGGCAGTCAATCATTCATAATTTATTGATTCTCCCTAATTCTTCTTTTTCACATTCGCATGTTTACAGTTCAGTGTCACTTAATGGTCTAATTGACATGCAGGTAAACAAATATTTATATTTTTAGTGTTTAAATTATTTTTATTTTACAATTTTATGATTTAATTAATTGTTAGTTTTTTTTTATCAACTCACAAACCCACTGCAGTTCTTTATTAAGCCCAGTTTGGGAAACCCCGGTGTAATGTAATGTTTAATGCATTTTATGATGTTAATATCAAAATGTCTTGTCTTTTCTCTTTGCTTTTTTACAGTATATCAATATTTTACTTTTAATGATGCTTGAAAAAAAGTTAGATTAAAAAGCAATCTAAAAGTAATCTGAAAAGTAGTCAGAATACATTACCTAAAATGATTAACCTAATTTACATTACTAACTACAATTTTCATCATGTAATCTGTAATCAGTTTACAATAGTTTACAATTTGTTAACTATTACCAGCACTGTATATTTATAATGCAAACATAAAAATTGTGGTAACTAAGAAATGCTTATAGCCAGTAAATGCTCTTGGTTCATTGGTGTGGAAAGATTTCATTTTGGACGCTGCTCACAGAGGATTGTAGTATAGATGTGGAATTTCACCCTATTACTTAAAGTTATGAATTTAGAATACCATTTATGCACAGTATTTGAAATAGGTTAGACAAAGCTTCATTAAAATGCCACAAGACAGACGCACAGACAAAAACAACCATGACCCTCTGCTGAAGAGCTGAGCTGGTAATGTTGGTGCACTGCTGTAGGGATTCTTGAAGCAATAAATTGCAGCATGCAAGAAAAGCCTCATTCTGACTACACAGCACCACTCGAAACATCACATGACCTTTAACCCGGACATCAGATTTAAAGTGAGACTATTTTCACCTGATCTAGCCCCTATCCTTTCCTCATTCAATCCTGAGGTTCCAATTACTTTTTCCTTTGCTTCCCTTCTCTATTTCTCACTCTTCTGTCACCTCTTCCATTCAACCTCTATGTCTCACCTTCATTACCTCCATGCAATTTCACAGCGCGGATCCATTGTCCTCTGTGATTGTATTGTCCATCCGTCCATTTCTTCCTCCCCCCCTTTCACAATCTCTCTATTGTAAGTGAGATGAACATCGCACTCTCTTTCGGCACATTATCCTCATATCGTCATCCTCATCAGTCTCTCTCCCTCTTTTTTTGCAGAGTGCTTCTGTTTAACCTTCATTTCACCTCCCCTACTTTTCTCTCCTATTGGTCCTGAGAGAAGGCTTTTTTGCTGACCGAGAGCTCTCTTGATAAAAAAAAAGAAAGCCCTGGACCCAGACATCGGTATCAGAGCTGCTCAACCCTTACACATCAATGTCTAGGCTTATACATCTTAATTTAAAATGTTCTGAATCTACAAATATGCAAATCAGGAAAAAGATTTCCCTTGAGCTCAGATCCTCAACTGATTTGTCAATGAGAAATATAGAGGGAAAAAAACCCTTGGATCATTCAGTTAACGCATTCCACACACTTTCTACAGCACATTCCACACATACATACGTCTACCTTGTCGTTTGTCCCTTTGGGTTAGACAGTGGGCTGTAGATCAGCATTAATGGCATGCTGTCACTGCTGGCTAACTGGGACATCAGCCTCAGTGGCTCATAAATAAGCCATAGCAGTAGGTGCTAATGGGTTCATTTAAACTCAGACTTGCGCTAACAGGCCTCCGCTGACTGGCGTGGGATCATGGGACAAATGACTAATGTGGGAATACACGGTCATGGTCCCAACACATAGGAACTCTACAACCACAGTGAACAGACAACAGCATAACATTAAGGAGACAAGGAGTTCAACCAAAAGTGAAAATTTTCATTATTTTCATAGAAGATATCTGAAGACAACATCGGACCCCATTAATTTTCATTGAAATCATTAAAAAAAAAAAAAAAAAAACATTTTCCTGTTCCACACAATTCAATTTAACTCTTTGGTGAAAAACAAAATATTTTCATGAATTGAAATACAGCTAAACTACATTTATCTGTTTAGTTGAGCAGTCTGACATATCAATTTCTTCCTCAACCAATGGCATAAGTTTGAGGAAAGAAACTTGTTTGGAAAAAGTTATTTTTCCAAATCCATTTTGTTGTTGCATGTGGTGCAGAAATTATACACTTCACCTTTAAGCTTTTGCATTGCATAAAAATTGAATATTCATAAACAATTTAGGGGACGAAGTTAGAGGAATGAGAGCTGGCAATAACTGATGGATGAAAAATAAAAAAAAAGGGGAGAAAAATGTGCGTGAGACACCTCAATCAGTAAAGGGCGACCCCTGTGAGAAAAAGCAGGCCCAAATGGAAGACCTCTGGAGAAGCAGCCCAGAACCTGAAAGGCAAGACAATTCATTTCACACTGGCTTACTCCAGATGTAGCACACTGCTGATTTACACACACACACACACACACTGTTTCATATACTGCTTCCAAAACCAGAGAGGCAAAACAGAGCACATGGGCTCCCACATTGGCTGTCAATACGGTTTACCGCATTTCCATCAGTAAGTGGGAGCAACAGCAGCAGATGAGCAGCCAATATAGGCTCATTAATCATTGTGATTGGTGAATGAACTCTGTCTCTATGCCATCAGAGCAGGAGGGATAAACACCTGTGTGGATGAGCAAGCGGCTGGCCAGATGTTGAAGGAGTTTAAGGAGAGATGTTGAACAGAACGTGAAGAGCACATCTGTATATGGAGAGAGAACGAGACCGATGACAGTACTCACAGATGATGTGTTTTTCCATGAACTTCAAAACCTTTTGATCAAGTATTTTGCTTTTATGCTTGAAATAAATTTAGTAGACAAACGCAAATTCAAATTGTGCCTACATATTTTTATAAATATATATTACTGCACAAAACTTCAATAGATGTAACTAACTTGCCATTTAATCAGATTAAATCAGATTAAATAATAAAAATAAAAGATTATAGATATTAAAATTTGAATAGCACTTTTCACATATACAATACAACTCAAATGGCTTCAAAGATCAGAAATTTTTTTTTACAAAATAAATGAGAATAATTCAAATAAAAATATATAAATGCAAATCGTGCCTGTACATTTTTTAATATAATAAAAGTAATATATATAAATATATATAAAACTATAATAAAATTGTTTTTCTTTATTACTTCACTACACAATTCCCATACTTCCATTTATGTTCTTCCTTAGATATAATAATAATAATAATAATAATAATAACAATAACAATAAAATTATTTGGATAGCACTTTTCTTGCATAGAATGCAGGTTAAAGAGCTTCACAGATTAGAATATAAAAACACTAACAAATCTTAAAAAATATAGTGAGCCTATGACTTCATTATTGACTTTATTACTACATTCTACATTTGATAAGATATTATAATATGGTTTATCAAACATTTGACTAGTAGTGTGAATGAAAAATTACGAAAGGAGTGAGACCGGGAGAGATAAAAAAAAAAAAAAAGTATGGCATTAAACTGACCTTCAGAAAGACAAACTTCTCTTTGATCTGGGAGCAAGAGACAGACTTTAACTCCAGTTCAAAGCTTGCCTACTCTAGACTCAACAAACCCTTTAGGAAAAAAAAAAAAAAAAGGCCAGCCTGTTTTGCTAACGTTCCTCCATCTGGATGGAGGCCTACTCATTTTATTTCTGTTTGTTGAAACACAAGCGTCATCATGTATTAGCCCCACACAAACACGCTTTGAAGTTTGTAAGAGGTCACGCGCCCAAACAAAACCATGAGTCCCTGATCAAAACACATAGAGAGACAACAGCAGAACCAATAGCAGAACTTCCACCTGCACGATTCACCTGGAGCCTTTTTTATGTGTGTGTGTGTGTGTGTGTGTGTGTGAGATGTGTCGACCTGCAGCTGCATTTGTGCAAGCGGCACTGTCAGTGTCAGACTGAGAGCTCTGATTGAGCCTCGGCCAACCCGATGAATCCCTTTCAAATCAACATGTAGCCTTCCAGATGGGCACCAGTCACTATGTTATAACGGGCCATGATCCAGGCCTAAAGGTAGGGATGTTCAATTAAACTTCAAAACTTTAAATTCCATTCTTAAGTCCAAAAAACTAAGTAAGCATAAGAAAAATATTAAAAAAAAAAACATAAAAAATGTTAATGATTCTAAACTTTTGACCTATGGGGTGAAAACGTATTTCTTTATGCATTCATTACTTCATGCAATAATTCACACTACCACTCAAAAGTCTGGAATCATTAAGATTTTATTTATGTTTTTGAAAGAAGCTCACCAAGGCAGCATTTATTTAATCAAAGATACAGTGAAAACAGTAATATTTTGAAATATTATTACACTTTCAAATAACTGATTTCTATTTTAATATACATTAAAATACAATATATTCCTGTAATGCTGTAAAGCTGAATTTTTCATTACTCCAGTCTTCAGTGTCACATGATCCTTCAGAAATCCTATTAATATGCTGATTTGGTTCCTTAAAAAGGCACAATATGTAAGGAGCGTGTCCATAGTGTCATTGTGTCGCCTGCCAATGACGTCATAACCCCTCGATTTGTTTTGTAGAAAACATGGAAACACCAAAGACGCTTTAATATGTTGTGCGTTTTATTAGACAGGTGACGACCGCACAGAGTAGCATTACAACAGAACTTTCAAACGTATCTAGTTTGATAAAATAAAGCGCTGCTTTACCCCACATACGCACGACCGGAAGGAGCGGAAGCGCTAAAGTGTAGCATAATAAAAGCTCCGCTGCTTTCAAGACGTGTGTCACTCTTGTCTCTCATTAGCAATTGCTTCAGCGGCCTCGTTTCACTTCAACGGCTTTCCGCCTCACTATATATATATATATATATACACACAATTGTTTAGTGTGTGCATATACATATATACAGGATTTTATTAACTTGTATAACTTCACCAGACCTACAAATCTCAATTTTAAAATTGCCTGACATTTCAAAGTTTTCCCATGACTTTGTGTCTTGAGCACAAAGACATTACTAATGAGTGACCAAGGTTTATCCATGCAATCAAATCAATATTTCATTTCTCATAGGGATGCCAAACACCAGAAAGCCACACACACACACGCACAGGAAGTAGCCATTGAGCCCCATTCCCAATCTTCTGCACATGCTGGGTTTAACAGCAAATGTGACAGTATGCATCAATCTACGGGTGGGAGCCGAAGGAAATGTGGTAGAAAGTGTGAAAGCGACTGGAGCGGGATATGATTTCAGTATCAATCACACTTTGTTCTTTTTGTCAGTGATGGTGCATCCTGAGTCCCGTCGGATTGCGTCGGCTGTGGGGATGAAGACGACAACTCCCATGATTCCACACTCACGGCATCATCAAACTACACCTTTGTTTGTTTTGAATACGCGCCCTCTAGCGGTGAAAACATATTGTACCTTTAAGAAACACTTCTTATTATTAATGTTCAAAACAGCTGTGCTGCTTAATATATTTTTGTGGAAACGATACATTTTTTTTCAGGATTCTTTGAAGAGAAAGTTCAAAAAGTGATGGTGCATCGTCCTCAGTGCGCCGTGGCCTGTTTCTCCGCTCCTGTCCTCATCGATCCATTTGCTTCAACAGCTCCTGAGCAAGCTCATCAATCTCTCTGTGTTTCTCTCCCAGACTGCACTATCAGGACATCACTTGTGTGGGAATGTGCAACAGCATGTGGACACACGCACACTCACACACAAAAATGCAACACCCTTCTCAGATGGCCATATGTTGTGCATTTAACAAATAAGCCAACACATTGAGCCTCGCATGCAGGGATTACATGTCCGTTTCCTGGCACAATATCCTTTTCCCCTTGTTACTGGTTTAATTGACATGCTAAGCTCACTCTTACCCTTTTTCTCTCCATTCCTTTCCCTTCAGCATACCTCTCACCTCTAAAACAACTCTCTCTGCTCATATTCATCTCTCCCTCTTCACCGCTCTCTTTAAATCTTTCCTACTTTCAAGGCAGGAGTGAGAGAGCAGGTGAGCGAGTGATTTACAGCATCTATATGAAGGGAGCTTTGGATCACTTCATAAATCTCTGGCTGCACTAATGGCCGCTCATAAGGGCTAAGGCCATAAGTGTCTGGATTTCCTGACACACTATTTTAATAGAGCCTCAATAGCATCTTACCAACACACACACAGAACAACTTTCTCAGCACAGCCAATATACAACATAAGATCAAAAATAGAAACTGTGTGGCAGCTTTTGCACAAATCCACGGTCATGCAGGACAGGATCTGATGGATATGGCCTCTTTACCTCAGTGGCACTGCCTGGATTTATTGTAGGAAGAGGCTCAGATGTTTTGCAAACTGCTACCACACTTCATCCATCTTTCCAATGCTGTACAGCAGAATCAGAGCTGATGCTGAGATGCTGAGAAATGCTTACTGATAGGTTTGTGATTATTTGTTTGAGGTTAGTGTGCAGACGGCGCTCTCCTTCTCTCACCTTGTTCCTCTCAAACAGCTCACATTGGATGGTCTTGAGGTCGGTGTCCAGGGCGCTGGCAGCCTGCCTGCGTTTGCGTGCCAGCTGCTCCTCCAGGTCTTCCATCTGGGTGCGCAGCTTTTTGTTTTCCCTCTCCAGAGCCAGCTTTTCCGTCTCCAGACGCTCCCGACGACCCCACTCTGCTGCGTTCTCCACCTGCAGACGTTCCATCTGCACACACAAATTCAGTAAGATAGTGAGGAAAGAGGGAGAGTGACAACACATTACAAAACAAAAAGTTAACAAGGACAATAATAAAGTAATTTTGAATGTAAAGGCTTACTCCCAACATGAACAAATTTTTAGCACAATTTTAGCATAATTAACTAAAAAACAAAATATTCATCACTCCGTAACACTTTACACTGAATGTAATGTTTACAATGGTCTAATACTTTTTTCATGGAGCATAGATGATTGGATTTTATTCATTTATTTATCCATGTCTATACACTACTACAGTTTGTGGTCAGTAAGTTTTTTATGCTGAAAGAAGTCCTCTATGCTCACTAAGGCTGCATTTATTTAATTAAAAATACAGTAAAACAGTAATATTGCGAATAATTAACATTAAAATAACTTTAAAAAATGTTTTTAAATATAGTTTTATTGTTCATGTAGGAATTTCCACCACTTTTTCATGCACAATGCTTCTATTATCTATTTTTTATTCTGTTAAATTCAGTACATGAATATATAAAATGACACTTTGAAATCCACACAAAAAAATGTTTTATGATGTAGGTTAGGTATCCAAACCAGCTTATTAAGCTGCTTTGGAACAATTTGTATTGAAAGAAGCACTATTCAAATAATCTTGACTGAATTTACTGCAGTGTTCACAGGAAAACACTTGGTCGCAAAAAAGTTGCACTTGGTCTAATTAAAATATACTAAAATGTCTGAAAACTCCTAATGCAAATACTGTGTGCAAAACTTGTAATACATAAAATATGAAGAGACAGCACATCTCTTGCGTATCAGGAAGGACTAATGCTGCATTAGCACACAGGACACCTATTAGCCCAGAATGATGTTGAACTTAAGTGAAGGGCTCTCCATGATTTCCCAGTTCTGACCTGCTGCTAAAAGCAGTTTAATGGGAAACCATCTCTTCCAGATTCACCTTAAGTGCTGGCTGACTTTCCTGGCATACCCCAAACTCTCTCCAGACCAACTAGTCATTAATATTTCTATAATGTCATTTGACTGCTGATATGAGGCAGTGCGCCTCGATTCCTGAGCACAGAGATGAAGGGAGGTCACTGTGGGGTTTTGGAGATGAGGGGATGCAAACGATCTGAGCCGACACACGGGAGTGGCGGCGCTCTTTAAGGAACCCATCAAAGTGCATAATGTCACTCTCTCCTGCCAGGTTCATCTCAGCAACACCCCCCTGCTAACACTGCATGCTGGGAATGTGTTAGAGCAGCGTTCTGTCATTACGCCAGCTTGACGAACAGAGGGACTCGGTGCCTGGTGTCGTGCTAGTCGAAACGCAGGAAGACAGCGGATGGATGTTTAAAGCCCTAAGGGTGTTTAGCTTTGATGTAGATCACAGTGTGTGTCCTGGGGTGACACCGGACCGGCTGGGCCATGCAAAACAGTGCAGTATGGATAGGAAACAGAAAATGTACATGCGTTTCACCTCTGTACGGAGCTCTGCCAGTTTTTTGTCCATGCTGGTACGAGCCCCCAACTCGTCCTCCAGATCTTCAGACATGCGGCCCAGCTCATCCTGATGCACCTCTTTCAACAAGTTCAGCTGTGTGAGAGATCGAAAAGACAGAGAGAGTCAGCCTTTTATCTCGGAACTTCTGATCTTGAGTAAAACTTTCTTTCCTTTGCTTTGTTAGAGATAATCTATGGTATTCAAATAGACTACTCTGTCTGACTACGCCAAACTACGCAATACTCTGAAGATGCCATTGGTATTCAAACAGATTTAACATTCTGATTGTGAATGAGTCTGGTTTTTAAACTCATTTCACAGTTGATGAAACTCTGTGAAACTGCGCTAATTTTATACGACTTGTACCGACATTCTGCGGCAATACGGTCTAGCACATTTGCCATTAAGGGAAAGGGGCACTACGGTCAAAGTCTAATCTCTCAGCAGCGTCTCACACTCGACGCACTGTGACTCAAACTCAGTGATTAACATTCGCTGCAGGTCGTGAGCTCACACAACTGGGCTGGGGACAGGCAGCTCATCTATTAAACTACTGAGTGTGGTGCACACTCTCTTCCTACTCATCATCTCATGGTATTCATGCACATCCTTAGGGGTTGAGGTTATTAAAAAGAGAAGCACATCTCTTCCTACTCATCATCTCTCTACTATACGCTTATGACGAGGTCTAGGTGTATGATGGTGAATCAGTCCCTTATTCTCTCTGTGGAAGGCTTGTATTGAGAGTGAAAGTTTCCCTGGGCCCAATCAGTGCAGCTGTCTTTCATAAAATTGCCTGACTGAAAGAAATCCTGAGAAGCAAAGTCTAATCATTCATGAACAATGCCAGACTGCCTCGATCATGTGTAACAACTGCCCCCTGGTGGTGCTCTATCAGAGATGCACCCATTACACCACCCTATACCATTTTAAATATTTATTTTATTTAGTATGGATATATTTGACTGAATTAATGCTCCTAATGATCTTTAAAAAGTTTCTGGTTAGATACTTGAATTTTGTTTAAAAAAGGAAAAAAAAATAAAAAAACACTAACACATCATTACAAATATAAGTTTGTGTTTATGTATATTGTTAGTAAGAAATTTTGAAAGCCTTGACAGAATTCATGCTTATATACAATTAAACAAAATATAGATACAACAGGTTCACACAACTTACTAAAACTTAGTTTAAAAAAAATACACCACCATCGGAAAAGAAAAGTTTGTCAGAATAATTTTTTTTTTAAGAAATTAATACTTTTTATTACAGCAAAATACATTTTATTGATCAAAATTGATAAAATTCTATTTCAAATTAATGCTGTCCATTTAAACTTTATATTCATCAGAAAGAAAGAAAGAAAGAAAGAAAGAAAGAGGTTTAAATATCACAGTAAAACCTCTAAACGTTAGTGGTTCTCAATTGGAAAATATCAATTAGCCGAATTGTTTTCAAATTTAATAATAACAACTATTTCTTGAGCATTTCTTGAGTTCTGTTTAAAAGGGAATTACATTATAAAGTTAGAAGAAAGAGTGCAGAACAACTAACAACTAAAAAAAAAGTCCAGGGACAAAAAATATAAAACCGTTGTAGACTTTTTAAGATTTTGGTTAATGCATAATTCTGTTTATTGCATAGTTTTGATGATTATTATTTTTATTTTCCACATTTTAGAAAAGTAGCAAAGAAAGGGTAGGTGTGTCCAACTTTCTGCCAGTTATTATGTCTCTGAAGCACATATGACTGTATTTGGAGGATATTGTAAGGCTAGAATATGACATCTGGAAGTGAAGGTGAAGTACTGGGTTTTGATGAAAAGGCCACCAGAGCACTCACCCCAGTGCACTCACCATGCATTCTTCCTACTGATGAAAGCTCTGACTATAAATTGCCCAGAGGAAATTGGACAAAAGGCCAAGGATTTCATGCTCTTTTAACACGGAATTGCTGGAGATCAGTTCCTCATGAGAATATCATGTGTTAATGTTCCTGGCTTCAGCAATTCATCTGTTATTTGTAAATCAAACATGACCCACAAGGCACAAATAACAAATACAGCGTTGAAGCCAGAATCCTAATGTTGACAATTAAGGCTCAGCAATTGGTGTCTTGACTTGATGCCCAAAAGCAAAAACAAATTGCTTAAAATACCATAATTCAATAAATGAAGCCAGTAAGTTAAATGTTCCACAGCTGCTACAAAGCTATTTGGCTTTGAGTTTAATTTATTGCAGGTTCCTGAAGAATTATTTTCATGATACACTAGGCTATATGATTTAGAAAAAAATATTCTGAATAGTTTTTTTCCAACTTTTTTGACAATATTCAATATATCTCAATATTTATAACTTTATATATTTATGACTGCACTGAAATGAACCAAAAGGGTGATTTTTTGCAATCAGAGGAATTATAATTCCAATCTAACAGTCATTGTTACTCAGATTCACAATATTTAATGCATATTATAAATCTAGTTAAAACTAATCAAGGCATGTTTTCCACACCATTTGTCACTAAATGAACACAAGGTTATAATGTTGCTTGATTTTACATCACCAGAAATATCACTGCAAATATATGAGGAATATTCTATCATTCATCCCTAACAGGCACACCACTTTAAGACAGAGTCTGCCAGGAAAATAAAAATGGGGATATGTTGCTCTGATTTGAGATGATTCTTCATTGCTGTATTGCATCTTGTAAAAGTCTACAGAATAAGCTTCCTCACCTGTTTCAGGGCCTCTTGTTTGCTCTTGTTCAGTTCCTCATATTTGAGCTTCCATTGGCTCAGCTCCACCTCCAGCTTCTCGATGTTCTTAATGAGTGCATGCTTATCCCTGACAGAGACATGTTTGACATGCACAACATAAATCATCATCATCATCGAGTCCAAACAGACCGTTCTCAAGAGGTCTAGTCTACTGAGATGCCTCCAGTGGGTGATTTCTACAAAGTCAACATAGATGTATCCTTCACTGTATATCATAGGTGGTGAAGGATACATCTATGTTGACCCTGTCATTTTTATGAGAAGCTCTAAAAGGCCTTTGATTTCATTTGTTGAGTTCTGGTCTGTTTCATGCATGTGTTGTTTTCCACCTGGACAATGATCTCTTACTCTCGTTCTTTCAGCAGGACTTTCTGGGACTCATCCAGGCGTAGCTGGAGAGCGTTGAGCTTGCTAGAGTCCTCCTCCAGGGCAGCCAGATCCTCCCACAGCAGTCTGCTCCGGTCCTGTCGACTGAGAACTGAGCGCAAGCTACTGGCACTGCGAATGTCCCAAGAGTCTGGAGCCTCTGACTTTGCCCTGAGAAGAGCCTCCAATAACTCCAACTCCTGACACAAAGAAAGAAAGAAGAAAAAAAAGCAAGAAAGAAAGCAAGAATTTTGAATATCACAGTTAAAATACTTTTAACTGTGGGGGGGGTAGTACAAATGCATTTGCTACTTGGCAGCAGCTGGTCAAAAGATGGCAATAAGGAGAGGTTGCGTGACATGCCTTCATCCTCGAAGACCATAAGCAAAATTGCATAAAGAAAACTGAACCTAGACTAAAACATTTAGGAGCTCTTTTACAAACAAGGATAAACAATGAGAGCCTAATATTTTAACTTAAAATTACATAAAGATTTTTAAAAACATTTTTGTTTAGTTTTGTACGATAAACAATTCTCATACTGTGTTGACTTGCCAGTCGACGTCCAATGTACAACCTAGGTTGTGAAGCGAAACCAGCTGAGAACTGCTGCCATAGTCAATGTTCCAAGACAAAGAAAACAAATGAAAAACATAAACAACAAAAAAACCAAGACTTTCATGTTTTCTTTTTCTCCTTATTAAACCAAACCACAGAAGAGGCATTTTCTCTGTCATTAACATAACAAATATCACATTGCACCTTTCCCTTATTTCCTGTGTGCATGAATGAAATTCACAAGCTCTTTGGAGAAGCAATAAAAAACGGCTTTACAGTTCAATGCACCATCCTTCCTCTTTCCTTCCTACACACAGTAGGGATTACATATCAAAGACATGGGCCTCAGGAGACAGAAATGAGACACTAAACATGCTGCTATCCCAGAACGGCCAAAGTTGAGTACCTGAGATAAAAGCGCAATGACACCTCCCTGCTACCAGGAGGAACCAAACGCATACTAATACAGATAGAGTTCTACATGTGGAAGCACTCAGCATGCCTGTGTGTGGAAACAGATCAGGAAATGGGATGGTATCAAACAATCCAGTGAGAGTCAGACTACGCTAACTATTATTTATTTACTTAGCTAAGATTGAATGAGGAAGCCTGATACTACTTTAAAAAGGTGGATATTTCTGTGCTGAATAATAAAAAAGCCCAAACCAGTTTTGCTCTCAGCAGGTAATTGTCACTGTTCAGTGTTCACAGGAGTCTGAGAGTCTTTAGCTATCTAGGATACCCCCTGTTGATATCCCTGCAGAAATATACATCCATCATGCTTGAGACTCTGAAGATCAGTTTTGACACTGACATTAATTCTTCCTTGCCTCTCTCTGCTGGTGCGCTGTCTTCACATCTATTTGCCAACCAAAAAAAAGAGGTGCATGCTAATGCGCACAGCAGACTAAACCACATTAGTGTGAGGGGTAATTCTCTTGAAAGATTAGTTTAAAATGCATTAAGGAAATAACAGATGCTCAAGCGAGTCTAGGAATGAAAATGGGGTTTCTGGGTAGTGGGAACTGCTGCAGTACCCCTGGCTGTGGCCCCATGGGTAAAACACATAGGGGGTTGTTCTAATAATAGGACAAAAAAAATGAAACCAGCACAAGCAAAAAGCACAGAGTCAGGTAATGAAATCACAGGGAAATGCACTGAACCAGGTCTGTGTCTGACCTATTTACAACTGTCTACCTGCATCCAGAGTGAACAGCCTCGGTTATTCTGTAGGTTTGTTGTGTGGTTTGAGTGTCTAGCTTTTAATTTTTGTTAAAAAAATCATGTATCGTTTTAAAATGGTATCATTCTAACTAGGTGTGACAAGTTTTCACATCATATTATATTAGAAAGCGTTTTCTCACTAGCACCTTTAGTGCACACCCAGGTTCATTTGATGTCAGACTTCGGTTCATTTAGATGACGTGAATGCCATTTTCCGAATACGGTTGTGCATCCACAAAAAAGTGACCTGAGGTACCTGAGAACTTTTTAGTACAGTTCGCTGCTGCTATGATCACAATCTTACTCAATTGCAGAAGTGAAACGCAAAGCATGATTTCATGAAATGTTATTTATGTGTGTGCTCACATTATTAACAATTAACAACTGCATTTCCTTACAGGTGTGAGTCTCTAAATGCACTATTCACGTAGCCTGCTTACAATAATGCCTCAAAGACTTTCTATATGTACGAGTAAACAAAGTCAAGCTGTATTCTATTTGTGACTATCACCTAAAACCACTAAAGTGACTAAAGTAATAACCATGGTAAAGTCCATTAAACTGAAAAGTCTAATCACATTTGAAATGACAATTCCAGCTGAGGTGCGAGTTAATCCGCCAAATCTTGGAAGGAAGCTGAGCATTTGAGCATCATATGACACACAGCTCATATCTGCACCTCTGTAAGTTTCCAAAACCACATGTAGCACATGTTTTTTGCTCCATGTAGCTGTTTTTGAGTGTCAGTTTGGGGTCAGGTGAATTACCAGGCAACCCACCAACTAGTCCTTTCTGAAAATATGCAGTTTAACACTCACCTTCTGCTTGTCTGGTTTGTCAGTGTCTACATCTCTCACAGGTTCCTGCTCTATAGAGCCTGGGCCATCTCTCACGTTCTCCTCATCCTGGTTGTCCTGCTTGATGTCTGGTTCCCGTGGCTGGTTGGAGTGTGTGGAGGCAGTTGAGGAGTTGGATGCTGGTGCAGTGGAAGCATTCTCTGGGGAGTTCTGTTCAGCTCGGACTCTTTGGGCCTCTAGGCGCAGTTGTTCGTTTTCGGCCGCCAGCTCTTGACGCTCTCGCCGTGCCCCTGTCAGCTCTTTGGTAAGGGCGTCCAGACGTTGTCTCAGCTGCCTGACCTCATCCCGTGCCCTGTTGCGTTCGGCCCGCACTTTACTCCACTTCTCCCTCCAGTTGGCCGTGCAGTCCGACCACCAGCGCATCGTCTTCTCCATCTGAGCTGCCCGCGCCCGAGCCTCCTCCAGCTCACGCAGACGCAGCTCCTCGCGGCTCTCCCAGTCCCCGCCGCCATCGCAGCCCAGCCCTGGAGACAGCAGCAGAGGAGGGCTAGAACTAGGCGTTCCCCCTGACGGGCTGGGCGTGTGGGTCAGGCTGTCCGGGGAGCGCACCCGATCCGGGCCCAGGCCCAGGCCGCACAACAAGCCCGCCCCAGACTGGGCGGCCTCTGTCATGTGGGGACTGGGTGTGTGGTTCATCACTGAGCCAATGATGAGTCCAGGGAAAGAGAAGATAGTGGTCAGGAAGATCTGATCAGGAAGCCATGATCCACATCAACATGATGGTTTTCTGTGAAGCAAGAAAAAGAGGGGTTTAGAAAACAACTGAGAAACTTCAAAATCCTGTCACAAAACATTAAAAAAAAACTATTATTCATATGGTTTCTGAAAAAAAAAATTAAACCATTTTCAAGAAAAGTTTAAATCTTCATGTCAAGCAACAATCAACTAAAGTAAATGTAAATTATACACACACACACACACACACATACATATATATATATATATACACATACACATATATATACACACACACAAGTATTTTTTTAAACAAATGTCTGAAGGTTTTTGGAGAGTCAACTACTTGGGGTTTTCTTTTTATGGTTTTTTCTTTTCTTTTTGAGAATTTTCTTCACTATGACATCAGTATAACCCTGGCATTTTTATTTTATGAGCAATAAATAAAAAAAAAACTTAAATGTATTTTTAAATAAAATAACAGACAAGACAAAAAAAAAGAGCCAAGACTGACTCTGAAAACCAGAATACATATAGAGTCAGTAGATGACAAAGACACACAGGAGCAATGAGAGCAAACAAGAGAAAAAGAACTCCATCAACATGTCAGTGCAACATGGCCAATAACATTGACATTGTTGAACAATCCAAACCACACCATGACAATCCAGTGCAGTTCTGATTTACAAGTGCTCTCTCTTTCTCACACTCCCACACACAGGCTGTATTTACTTAAAAGACTGCAGGGTGACAAAGGAGGAGGTTCCAAGGTCAAAAAGCTTCAGTCAGAGCAGCCAGCATCGCTCATCGGCTGCGAGGAGAGAGTTACAGCCCTACAGCTTATGGGAGTAAGACCTTGTGTTTGTATATGTAAAAAGTGTGAGGCTGTTTTTCACAGTGCACTGGCTTTGGTGAACAATGATTAGATGTATTACATTTTTTTTAAAACAGCCCTCTATGTGACTGAGCATGTCGTCTGTCTGAGCCAAAAAATGTCTCTAGGAAAACATCATGTGACAGGCAAAATGTGCTTTACAATTTAGGTACATGTACTATTACATGCAGACATGACCAGTAATCATTTATCTTAAGCAGTCCGTTCCAGAATTAAAGAAATGTTGTCATTGTTTGACACCTAAAATGGAAGTCTATGAAACTGAGGAATCAAATTTGTAAAGCAAAATATAATGGACTGAACATTTTGTGAAAATCTGAAAACTTCTGGAACTGAATTTTGGAAGGTAGGCTAAATATTTATGCAATTTTTTAAATGGCAAAATTATGTGTGAAATGCATAAATAGACAAACATGTTAAATTGCAGCCCCCAAAAATGCAAGTTCTCTGAATGTTTTTTTTTTTTATCTTCGTAGTTCCAAACCATTGCATGTTTATTTTTGTATGAAAGAATTTTGTCATTAATATACTTCCATATACATGGTACTGATGTAATTCCTGTGAGTTATTTTTCTCTCTCTACGTAAATAGTCCCCTTCTTGTACTGTGCCAAAGTTACACAGTTTACTTTCTTTGCATGTTCATGACAGAATTTTGGATAAAACTTTGCTTGGACAACGTCAGTAGGTGATTTTATCTTAGTAGTTTAACAAAAACCATGTATAATGTTTAGTTTTTTTTAACCTAAACTAATACATTTATTTTGGTGCAAAGTCTACCTCCATAGATTTCCCTTATAGGAGCACTACAGTAAACTGTGGCACTAAGCACACACACTTACACCACTATTCAAACCCAGAGGAGGTTTACGGGTGGGGCCTGTGGCTTTGGGAACTGCCGACTTGTGCATTAGAACATAGCGGGGCAAGAAACAGAGGCATAGGCTCCTCATAAAACACTACTCATACAAAAGCCCCCTTTTTAGGAGCTCAGCTGAAAAAAACATGTTGAGACTATTAGGTTTGCTGCAAGCAGGGCGGGTGCACAAGGGTTTTGGTGGCAAACAACAGCAACTGCTGCCACTGTGGGTCAACAGGACAATAAATCAGTATCCTGGATCAACATATCAGCCCAGACTACATAGTTTAGTCTAAATGTCAGTGGGTGTCTCTTTTGTGAGCTACAGCAGATATGTTGGAGGCAAAGCAGTGTCATGCCAATGAGCTCTTGCAAGGATGTGAAACAGGATAAAAAAAAGTGCTAGTGAGAAAACAGGAGAAAGAGGCAGACAATTTTAATTAGTTCCAGAGGCTTTCACAGGAGATCCTGATTAACCTTAATGATGCAATCTGAGCAGCATCTCCAGCAGAAACATGAGCAGCATGGAGAGACAAGTGGATGAAGAGAAAGGTGAGGAAAGAATGAGAGCGGGGAAAATGTGTAACTGGAACCACTGCAATACTGCTGACAGCTAGAAGAAAGAGCAGTTGATTTAAAAAGAAGAGCAAAAACTTGCTGAAAGGTGACAGATTTGGTTGAAGGTTGAGGCTTGCCTTTTGTCTAAAGCAAAAAAAGTAAACTTATTCCATCCTTGGGAGGATTTCATGAATACATCTTTAACAATAGGGGGAAAAAAACATGCTTTCAATACACACACACTTGCAAGTTCAACGGCAAAAAAAAATTCTAAAACATTAACAGAGGATTCTATCTCTCCACAGTATTCAGCTATAAGGCCAGCATGGGTTTGATGCTGGTCTAGCAAAACGTAGCTGATAAAGCTGGTTGAAAGAGGTTTATCTTGCTAGTCAAGCTTGTTAAGCCTGGTGGGGACACCAGAATCATATGCTACAGACTTCAAACCACAACATATGCAGGAGATTAGGTAGGTGTGGCTGACTCTTAAAGGGATAGTTCACCCAAAAATGAAAATTTGATGTTTATCTGCTTACCCCCAGGGCATCCAAGAGTCCGGCGGCCGCACGCGCTCCCCTCTCCGCTCCGGGGCGGCGGCTTCTATCAGCGGCTTCGTCCTTCTCTCTGCCCCTTTGCAACTTTACAGATCTTCTTTATGCACCAAGAGCTTGTAACACTCCAAAGAGAAAGGAAAAATTGAAATTGCATCATATGACCCCTTTAACAAAGAATTAAAAATCTATGACATAAAGGATATTTTGCTTTATTGAACATGCTGTTCAAGATTCAAATACACTCAAGCACAGTTAAATTGAGAAACACTTGCCTAACATATGAACAGATCATATTTAAGGCAAAACTACAAAGCCAGAGGTTAATTATGAACTGCATTAGAGGATTGAATGGTTTCCATCCTGCCACAACTATTTTCCCCAAAAACTGCTCCTATAGGCTAGTGTATACCCTCAACAGGAAATCCTAAAGCCACAAATTTGCTGCCATCAGTTTGATTCACCATTGAACCAAGTTGACTCGCCCATTTCAGGTCATATTTCACTGCCAAAGAAACATCTGGAAGCTCACAATACCCTTTACCAAAACAGAACGAGGCTGACAGGCATAATGGAGTGTATACAAAGGCTAGTTCAGCTTAAGCACGAAGCAATCGATTAGAATCTTTGCCAAGACAAAATACTTTAAACAGAGGCAAAAAAGACAGAAACTGCAAGACAAAGGATGATCTTTGAGAGAAAATAGCAAATGTTACCTGAAAGCACGAAAAATAAGCCAAAGAAAACTGCTCTATTATGCAAGGAATTTCAAGGCAAATTGTTAAAACAATGTGCAGTTGTTCTTCAGCAAAAATATCAATTTTTTTAGTTGATCAAATGTGAGATCTGCAAGCCCATGTGCCTATTTAAAAGTTGCAAGCACATAATGGCAATTCAAAAGTGTGCATGTCTTTTCCCACATCAGTATTTATTAAATAAAAAAAAATACAAAAATTCTAAAAAAAAACTGTATTCAACGACCACACATTTTACCTGGTATAAGTGATTTGGCAACTCCATTGTCTAGGTAATGAACTAAATAACTTAAAAAAATAAAATAAAAATCACTTTTATGATTTTCCTAGGTTCTAAGGAAGTATCACATGCCTGGATGGCAATATGCACAGAGTATGTAAACTACATGCAGATGAGGTTATGCGTAATACAACCAGTGTTGTTAAGCTTCATGCATGTTCATTTTGGAGAAGACAGCTGAAACTTGTGCATATTATACTATCTGTGATTTATAACATGAAGCAGGCTTTGGTATACGTATGGGTTAATAAATCTGAAATCTTGCGCACGTAAACAAAAATCGCAGTTTGTGTACGCATACTTCTAGGATGAAATCTATGCAAAGTTTTATACACGAGGCCCTAGAACTGTCATTGCCATTACATCACAGGAAAGTTACAAGAACATTTCAAACAACTGAGACCACACACCACGGAGCAACATCTCATCTCTCCAAACTCAGCAAGCAATGAATTACAAATCTGAAGAGCTCTTCAATGCAGGATATAAATAACCCCTGTGTAAAACACTATCCATTTGTGTTTTTCCCAGTGCCTCTTCAGGAGATGGAGGAACTGAGATACAGTGTCACTCACAGGAGCCAATGAAAGTGAAAACTGATCAGGAGTACAATTCTTTTGTTCGCTGGTTCATCAGCTATGTTTGTCAAAGTATGGCTTCAGGAGAAATCGTCCATTAGGGGAAAAAACTGTTAAGAGTCAGTGAAACTCAGCAAGGAGTGTGTAATGTTTCAGAGATCTTAAAACACAGAAAAATGTGAAAAGAAGAAACCAAAATATCCAAGAGGAGGAGTATTTTTGAGCACAGTCTGTTAACATAAATTTCAGTGACGTGAGAGTGAAAGCACACCTTGGCTGTAACCTGTGATCCTTGTGGTTTTTAGAAGAATTTGCCCCTAAAGGAAGAGGAAGTTTGTCTGCTTGTAGTGCATGTGGTCTCACACCGCAGACTGTGAAAGTGACAACAATCATTTTGCGTTCCACATTAGAGCAGATGATCTTGATAAAAGATCTTCCGCTGTCTCGGATGAAAGCGTTCCTGCCAAGTGTAAATAAGCAAATCTTAAAAACTGCTTCTCTCAACAGCTAAGTAAACTTGCTGAAAAGTTACAGGCAGCCAAACTGTTCTGATATTGTCAACAGACGGTAAGCACATATGATATGCCACATAGACAGCAGAAAACAAGTGGAGAAGACAGGATTGAAGGATAGAGTCTGTGTTTTGATATAAAATATCCTAAGAGGGACTGCCAAACTGATTCTTGAGGGCGTTTGAATTATGAATGTTATATCTGTCACAAGTCTTAGTATGCTTTAAATATTCTGGTTTAATAAAAGAACCTAACTTGAGACCAAATAGTCAGCCAGCCGTTTACTTTAATCACCAAACCACTGGATACGGCCCATACCGTAAGCATTATACTTGCTAAAAAAAGAAAAGAAACATCAACTGCAACATAATTTTCTGTGTTCTGCAAGTTTAACTTGAACAGTTAGCGATTCAGTTAGACAGAACAATAAATGTCCAGTAAATTCAAAAGAAATGCATTATTTTCTCTGCAAAACTTTACAGAGAAATGAGAGAAAGTGTAAACAGGTTCAGCTTTCCTTTCTCAAGCTTGTCATTACCTCACAGTGGTACGGCTGATTAAATTTGAATGATTCACACACCAGAAACGGGTAGACAAGCCAAAAATGTCACATACTAAAAACAACAATTACAGCCCCTCCAGGCACGTTTGCTGTTGAGACTGATTTCAGCATCTCAGAGCTGGCAGAAGGGCATCTACTTAACCTATGCAAAGAAACACCACTATAACACGAGTGACTGACTGGGTCTGCATGTCACACATTAATCAAAACCATTAAAATGTCATAAAATATGTTTATACTGCTAATAAAACAGTGCATTATCTAGTATAATGGCATTTCCATCTATGTTTAATAATTTCTACACAAAATCTTGAAATGAACAATCAAATGCACATATGGTGTGACTTCCGGATGTAGGTTTCTGTTTACATGGCACTAAAATGAAGAAAAACTCAAATAAATCACAGTCAATGTTTGAAATGTGAACATATGTTTTGCAGCAACACTAAATACACACACTACTATCCGCATGAAATCTGCAGGTCATGCGTAATACTGGGGTCAGCTGTGGCTAATACATTTTGTCTGAGAAATGGGTAACATATGGTGTCTCCGTATTTTAAGTCTGGAACGGAAAATTATTTGGACACCTTTATGGTGAAGCAAATTTCACTCAGATAGCATCTCTGAGGGTATCAACAGATGAGCATTGAGCTTTTTCTTGTTTTGGGGTTTTTCCTGCTGATAGCAATAAGCTGATTATTTTCCGGTTTGGCAAATAACTTTTTTTTTTTAATGGCATCACAACATTATAATCTACACGGTGTGAAAAATTTATGCATTTTGAGATGAGCTGCAGATCAAGTAAAATGGACAATTAAATACATTTTGAACAATAAATTGAAAAAGCAGAATAAAAAGCAGAATTGGCGTTCATAAGAAAAAGTTGAATAAGAGGGACAGATGTCAGTTCACTGACAGTGGGACATCAGGAAAAGGTTCATTAAGGGGTCAGTCAAGCCCGTCACACACTTACACAGGCCTCTTGTGAAAATAATCACTAGTAACTTGATCAAAGCCAGTATCCCAAGAGGAATTGAATGGATCAGAGTGTTAGAAGGTCTTACATACAGAGGAGCATGTAATAGAGGGAATGATGAAATTAAAGCAGCCAGAGAGAGAGAGAAAGCAAGAACTGGTGATATGTCACAGAGAAGTGCTCATTTGAGGGTGTTAAGCATTAAGATGTTAATCTCTTCATCAACTCATTCAGCAAGGCATGAAACGACAATAATAAACACTCCAAATCCCGCATGAGCAGCTTATGAAGTCGAGGTCAGGTCTGCAACCATGTATCAACCAAAACAAGATTTCAGTCATGCAAAACACTGAACAAGTGAGCTGAATAGAGCTACTGGGAAGAAGGTTATGGAAGCCCATTACTGCCTTAGAGTATGAAGGTAATTGTAATTTTATATCTCCCAATCGTCACTTTAACTCTCATATTGTAACTTTATATTTCACAATGTGACTTTAAATCTCACAACGTGGCTTCAATTTCTCTCTCAATTAATTTTTTTATTTTTTGCTTTAGGCATAAAAAGACTTATGAAAAGCCTCTGAAAAAAATTCCAAGACACTGAAATCAGTGAGGGAAAACAGGAAGCAAAAGTAGGACAAAGACAGAAGGTGATGAAAAGTCGAGGGAGAAGCAGCAACAGGGCACATACCATGCAGAAAGGGAGGAAATATGGATGAGACAAGACAGGGTTGTGCCTAAACTTGTGATTTTACAGTATGATGACATCACAGCTAGGGATGGGTACCGAAACCCGGTATTTAATCGGTCCCGGGGCTAAATTATGAAAGACCGGAGTATCGATAAGCTCTGACGTTAACGGTTCTGCTATCGAGAAATTACTAGAGAAATGAAGAAAACACACATTTATTTTTGCTATATATACACATTATCTTGCAAATTCTATCTCACCAGAGTCGCCAGCTGTTTTTATATGCAATGATATTCAAATATTTGTCTATGATGCACTTTTGTTATTCGTAATTCAGAAGCGAGATCGCGCTGGTGCGGAGGAGCTTCAGCACGCGCAACATTAAAGCCCTGCTTAAAGGGGTCATATGATGCGGTTTCAATTTTTCCTTTCTCTTTGGAGTGTTACAAGCTCTTGGTGCATAAAGAAGATCTGTAAAGTTGCAAAGACTAAAGTCTCAAATCCAAAGAGATATTCTTTATAAAAGTTAAGAGTCAGCCACGCCTACCTAAAACGGCTCGTTCTAACACGCCCCCACATATCTACATCACTTTGCATCTACATCACTGAAGATTTGCATAACGCCGCCCAAATGTTCACGCAAAGAAAGAAGGCGTAACTTTTATTCTGGCTGTAGTATTGTTGCTGCCGCCATGTTGTGAATGCGCTGTGTGATTCGTTGTGAAAGCGAAACTACTTTGTTTGGCCTTCCAAAAGAGGACGATATCTGCTTCGTCATGCCTGGAGCTGATCCGTGCTGGTTGCTGAGGAAATACTACAACTTCACGCTGTGGATCGCCGGATCGAAGAATAATGTTCTTTTTAGCAGCATCATATGACCCCTTTAATTATGATAGAGGAGAGAACTAAACATTCAAACGTCTTACACTTTAGGCCTGTGGCTGTTTTATTAAACTAATAAAAAAAATGTATTTCGATTTTGGCTTTTAAGGATTATAGCCAAATTTCTTCTAGCGCAACTTCTTTCCCTTCACAGCTGTGCGCAATCGTTCCTCCCTAAAACCCAAACTTAAAGTCAGAATCAGCACAATCGGTGATTGTTGAAAAAAGGCCGTCTTACACTGTTGCTAAATTGCGGGACATGTTTGATAATAAAACGTGGAAAGCACAATCCGTACAAGAGACGCTGTTCCCCAGGCTGAAAGGTGTGTATGTGGTGCGCTCCAAAACGGACAAGCTAATTATACTTTGAGCTTCGGGCGCGTCCAAACGATCAAATACACTGAAAAAAATGCTACTACATTTTTTTAAGGTAAGTGGTCCCAAACAATTTATTTTAGCTACATTTAATTAAAACAAATGTTGAAAGTTAGTCAAATACATTTGTTTATTTACATGTAGCTAAAATAAATTGATTGCAAACACTTACCTTAACAAAATTTCGTAAATTCAATTAATCATTTTTTTCAGTGTACACACAAAATATGTCCAAATGGCCGGCTTGGAGAGTATTTACTTGAACACATTTTATGTCTTAAGTGGAGGAGAACAGTTGGGAGAAAATCCAATGTGTGTCAATATATTGTCTTAAAGTGACAGACTGGCGCTTGGGCCATTAGTTAATCAAACAACAAAATGCAAAGACAAAATCACTCACAGCTCTTAATCTGAATTACATAGCTTTAATAAGCATTAATCTATCAATACATACAGTGAAAACTGTAATTACTTAATTTACTTATAATACTTAATTACTTGTAATTACTGTAATTACTTGCCTGAACAGTAATGTTAGTAGACCTTCATGGAAAAATGAAAGCACTGTTTATTTCATTTAATTTGTATATTTGTGTTTTATTTTATTTGTCAGTTTGTTTTACTCTGTTTCTTTGTTCATGTTCTTACTGTATCTTATCTTATGTACAGTATAAAACACTAAAAATGCAGTACCGATAAGAATGCCGTTAAAGTACCGAATCGATAAGCAGTATCGGTAAGAGTAGTAATGCCGTTAGAACCTTAACGATACCCATCCCTAATCATAGCCAATGTTGAGGGGGCATATAGAGCACAAAAATGACACATTCATCATGATACATATACATCACCATAATACCAATTTATCTTGTATGTATTAAGCACAACAAGCTACAAAATGCAGTCACATTTCTGTGCATAATAGTGTCTCAATTTTCCAATTTATAAGACTTCAGCCTTTCATTTAATTAGAAAAGGAAACTATCACAATGCAAACTGCCCCAGGGGTCTCGAGGAAAACTGACACAATGTATGACAGTCAATCATCCACTCCAGTGGGTTTAATGAAGGGAGATGTAGTATTTGCCAAAGGCACAAAAAATGACTGAAATCCCCCAACCAGCACATGATCTTGCAGCTATCGCACAGCAACTGTTCCTTATCCTTACAGCAGGGGGCGATGTGAGGCTCAAGCTGCAGAGTAATGCATAATAATGAAAGAATATTTAACGTGACTAAATCTCTTTTATCTTATGCACCCTAAGGAGGATTCATCACCTGAAATAAAGCACTTAGCAGGATTAGCAGACAATGGCAGAGGAGATCATTTCAATAACCGTCGCTATTTGTTTGTTTGTTTATTTCTTTCTTAACGCCAATCCAGCATCTATGGCTATATTCATGGCGAGAACCAGTTAATCCATACACAAGTCTTGTCTTTACACACACGTCCGGGGACAATTTAGAATGTTCAATTAACCTAACCTGCATGGCTTTGGGCTGTGGGAGGAAACCGGAGCACCCGGCGTAAACCCACGCAGACACAGGGAGAACATGCAAACTCCACACAGAAAGACACAGGGAGAACATGCAAACTCCCCTCCCCCCCATGAAAATAATTTATTCATAAAAGAATATTAGAGTATACACAGTAGGGTCAAATGATGTGATGCTCTATTTTTTGCACTGGTAATTTAAAAAAAAAAGTGAAATTAGACTTCAAAATACCTTATCTGAGAAGCATGTTTTCAATTTCTGAATTAAAAATCATTCTGATAATTACCAGGGGACAATTGTAAAATTTGTGAAATTGCGACTTAATGATATTTCTGAAGAAAAAAATATATTTGTGAAATAAAATTAAATAAACTTATTTAAATAATTTTTGGAAAATGATTAAGATGTGGACACAAATATGATAGGCCTATTACGTTTTGCCTAATGGTTGGTTACACATCATGACATTTTAGAGTCATTAAATCAACATTTTCTTGAAAATTTTAATAAAAGTTTTTCAAAACCAGATGAAAACATTAATACAAAGACTAAATTAGACTTTAAAGGATTCTTCCTGTTCTTTATCATGGACACACTTATTTTTTCACTGGCCCAGTATAATATACAATAAAGCATACATAAGCAATTATTCTGCCTTTCTAAAAAAAAAAAAAAAAAGAGGGGTTTGTCTGAACCTCACATGTGCAGTTTGTCCTCGTAGTGCAATGTCCATCTTTACACCTAATCCATCATTCTGAACATCCACTAACATGACGGGACAGACTCTCCCTGTGTCCCAGCTAGGCCAACATATGTTCTCGTTTAAATAAAACTTATCAGGAGACTACAATGTATAGGTGCATGTGCTTTTGTGTAATGTAGCCTACATCCGTTGACAAACTAATGCATGTTAATAATACCCAACAGTCCACACACACATGCTCGGTGGGTTCAAGATGAAAACAGGGTATGTGACTCAAAGAACAGTGCATTCTTCTTACCACGGCTAATGGTGCTCAGTCTTATATCGCCGGTAATATGGAGTGTGTACATTGATGCAGTTTAATAAGGATCAGATGTTAAAGGCTGACAGATTCATGTGTGTGATAAGGATCCTGGAGAATGTAAAATGGAAATGGACTGGAATAATCCAAGCCAGACTGAATAATGCAGACAGTCAAAGAAAGGGAGGAAAGGTATGAAAAGAAGCTGTGGCAGAGGGCAAAGAGTTGAGGAAGACAGAGAGGAAATGGGTCAGAAACACAGGAAGAAAAGACAGCTGGAGGAGGGGAAAAAGAGAAAGCTTTCGAAAGCAGATGGCAGAGGACATTTCTCTACTGAATGGGATTCCTCCTGCCACTGATGAAATATACTACACTTATTTACAGCTCAGCGAATTGGTCTACGTCCATGTCTTTTTAGGCCGCTTGCTCGTCCAGAGCGCATAGGGTTAAAAGACAGGATGCTTGATTTACAAACATCCTGTGAAACCAAGAATAAAAGGACAAAACACTGTGTGTCAGACACACTGAGATAAGTTACTACATGTGCGCTGGGAGATGGAAATGCAGTTCAGCGTAAACTAAAACAAATAACAAAAAAGCGGACGTTAATTTGTAACATATTATGCAGTGCGTGACAAATTAATCCCATTTAATCGGCCTACTCTCTAGGGGAGCTAGCCGATCAATTTCTGTGCTGATCAGAACCAGGTCATAAACAAGCAAACCAAAACAAATAGCTGTAGCAGTTTAACACCTGTTGTGTGTTCAAGTTTCGCTGTGGCAACCTCAGACCCGTGACGAAACACTTCCTCCAGCTTGACCATGTGACTTCGGTCTGCTCCTCTGAGGCAGTTTTCCATTAACATGAGCAGATCGGTCTTTCTTCACAGCAAGGAAGGCAATGCTACATTTCTGCAACCATATGATCCATGAAATAGCTACAGACTAAAAGCTGAAAGTGGAGCGAGAGACAGCAATCTGAAATAACAAGGCCAAGACCAGAAATAAAGATGTAGGAAAGCATGCTGCCATCTAGAAATGCTCCGTTTAGAAGCACTAATACAATTAGAGAGAATACAAAAGAAGAGGATGAACTTCTAAATGAAAGCAATTTCACAACCGAATGGATCTATAAGTTAATTAAAATGCTCTTAACTATTGATCACTGTTCACTGCAGAACTGCTGATCTTGGGCAGAAAGTTCAGCTGGATGCTATGCAGTGTGGTTTCAGAGCAAGAAGAAACATGTTTGGGAGGTTTGACATTGACAGAGCACGAAAAGTTAAAACCTTAGCAAACAAGACATGAAAATCATATAGTTGGCAATTTATTCTATTTAAAAACACAGTAGTTTGTTAAATTATAGACTAAGCCCTGAAATGTCTTATGATGTGACTGATTATTATGTTCTACAAAGTTTGCACAATTACGATCTAAAAGTTTCATGGAAACAAAACTATTTCTGCAATATTTCCTGTTTCTTGTGTTGTAATAGTAATGCAAAATGCTAATTTTCTAAAACCTTGTCAAAATCGATTTAATTAACGATTTTCATTAACAAAAGCACCATCTTATTTTGGAAAATTTACCATTTCTATAACACCTTAGTAAAAAGCATGTCACACCAACCATCTGTTTCCTGTCAGAAAGCTTTTTTTTTGTGTCACTGAAGGTGACAAAACCACAATTTATCTGTTTATCACCAGTTATTCATATCTGTACTCAAAGATCACATCAGACTCATCCTTGACAGAGTTCAAGAGTGTTTTGAACTCATCAGCACTACAAAGCCTCAATCACTTGCTGATTCAACGAATGAGCTCTTTGTCATTTGCTCAAAAGAGAATAAAAACCACAAAACAGTTTTCTTCAGAACCTTAGGAAAGACTGTCTTTCAGTAGGCCGGTCCAGAGATCAACATGCTCTTCAATCCATCTCTAGTCAAATTTCCCACTATAAATCTTCCGGTCCTCATAATATCAGTCAAATCTTCTCTCTGTGACCTCATCTCTACTACTTCTTCATATTATCCGTGTCACTTCCCACATTATGCCCATAAAAGCACTTTCATGGTTTAATGAACTGATGAGGCATTTGTTTTCAGATCTCACCGCGAAGTCATTTAGAGGTTACATTTTCATTTTAATTCTTGGCTTCATTTCAATTGGCTGTAGGCCAGTGTGTTAATCATATAGTCTAATTATCAATATGCTATGCCTAAACAACATTCACACTATCTGGTGTGTATATTTGATAGCTTTAGTTGTTAGCCCTCAATACACTTGAGACAGACATCTTAATGTTTTTTCAACTTACCTGAAAAAATATTTGCTGTTCACAACTTCAAACAGACAACACTGCGCCACATCAAAAAACATAAGGTTTGAAAAATACTCTATGCACTATGTGAAAGGAGCTTAGCTACAAATGTCTATGATATTAAATGGTTAGTTGTTCTTCAGATAGCTAGCTATAACCATGTCGATAGTTCAAATAGCTTGACAGCAAAAGAACACATTTGCACTAATGACTCTTCTTTGTCTTTTCTGTCAATCACTCATCCAAACATGTCTTGGAATCCAGGTAAAAGCTAAAAGCCAGTAGACCCTCCAGCTATTAAATGCCCTTTCCTAATGACTGCCTCCAAAATATGGCCAGTCAGTTTTGCGTGTCATTAATAAACATCAGGGGTGGACAGTTTGTGAGAACAAATTCCTATAAACTAGCTGCCAGTTCATCAATTTGCTCTGAACAAAAAGACTATTGACTGTCACAGTGTGTATGGATGTGGCTGGCAGAGATGCAGTCATCCTCTTAATAGCAAATTTCCTCATAATTCATGTGATTGTGAAACAAGGCAGAGATCTGGACAGCTATCAAGGATGTGAATTGCTCCCATTTGAAAACTGCTGCGTTTTCCATCAAGAGAGGGAATGTAGACTAGAGCTCTACAAGCAAAGATCCAAATAATTTCCACACCAACTATTGTTGCTGCATCCTCCATGATTAAGTTGGGTTTACATAAACATGCAAATAAGTTGCAGAAGAAAGCAGGAGGATTGAAAAAGTTTCTTAGTTTAATTTCATAGCACATGCTCTGGTTTTCGATTCCTCTCACTCTCATCTACACATGACTCAATTTAAAATTCAGCTTTGAAAATAAGCCAGCAAAAAATAAATAAAAAATCTGCAACATCAAACAGAATAACTCAATCATACTTTAGTATGCATTTTCAAGAAAAAAACATGCTGTAAACAAAGCTTTGCACGCAACCCATGAATTACAAAAAGTAGACCCAAACTCTTCTTGAAGAATCAAACAAAATGCCCGTGATGTTCTGCAGTGTTTACAGCGTTTGGTCACAATGCAAACATACAAACAAGTCTATGAGTGAGTTCAAACCACTACAGAGACACTACAGAGCAGAATCAGCAACATAAGCAAATTAAGTGATAAATCTTAGTGCTGGTTTGCACTTAAAAGGGAATTGACATGTAAGCCAATATGACCATTTCAGAGTTCAGTGTACAATACTGGCATAGCAGGACATGTACAAATTGACAAGAAATCAGGATTATTACAACAGAACAGAACAGCAGAGGCACGAAAAAAAGCAGAATCTCTGAAACGGATTACATTTTAATAATGTATTCTCAATCAGCAATAAAATCTGGCAAGAACATTGTCTAAATATAACTAAAAACAAACTATATTTTCGTACTGATTTAGCAAAAATAAATTAATAATAATAATAATAATAATGATTAAAAACAACCCAATTTGGGTTATTTTGGCAACCTAGCGCTGGGTCAAAAAGGGACGAACCCAGCGCTGGGTTGTTTTAACCCAACAAGTTGGGTTGTTATGTTTGACCCAGCATGCTGGGTTGCTTTTTTATGGTTTAAAATTACTACACTGCTAGGATAAAATGAACCCAAATCGAGCTAGACATTAAACAAATTATACACTTACAGTTTGTTTCATAGTCCATGAATACAGATCAGGCATCGCTGCCAATTTTCATGATCTCTTAAGGATAATTGATGTAGTCATGAAGAAGCCCCATCAGTATTTAATATTCTCTTAATTTTTGTCCTCCATTGCAAGTCTGGGAGACCAGTATTTTCTTCTGAAAAGACATGTTCCCTATGATATAATTTAAAATTTATTCATACATAAATATTGGCATGGATTACTTCTACAATAACTCTGTATTTTTGAAGCTTGAAAATACTGATTATCTAGACTTTCAATGGATTAACAAAAAATTATGAGAGAAAATTAAAAAATATCTTCATTTGTGCTCTAAAGATAGACAAAAGTCTTATAGGTTTGGAATGACACGAGGGGAAGTAAATGATTTTTTTGTGTGAACTATTCCTTTAAGAAAGGAAGACCAAGAATGATGACTCTCCAAATCAGACAACTCCAAAGTTGGTTTGAGTTCTGCAATGAAAAACACATATAAAATATGAACACGTAATCATACTGTTGTTGCATCAAAATGTGAGGTAAACAGGCAGGAGACAACAGAAACATTTATTTTCTAAAAATAACTCACATCAATCTCAAAAGAATGATGCTGTCCTATGTCTCTGGCTTTCAACATCTACAAAAACAACATTCTTTTACTCTTAGTAAAAAAAAAAATTGAGCTCAACAAGTCTGAAATATTACATGCAAAACATTACTTTTAACAATTATCACTTCATCAGCCTCAAAATAATTAGGATAGTCTTTATTACATAACGCCGTTTCCTTTAGAAAAGTACATTAAATTTAACCGCGAAAAAGAAGATAACGAATTAACATGTAAATATGTTAATAACCCTCTCTTAACGCCTCAAAAAATGTAAATATTGTAAAATCTTATGTAAATAAGACATAAGACACTCGCTGACGTTATATAAAGAATGAGAATGTGACGTAACGCCGCGTTGAGTTCTGGGAAACTGCTTTGTTTATCCGCCATATTTGCAGGATTGCGCTGCCTTTCCGCTATTGAGTTTAGGGCAGTATTTGATTGTTTGTCGTGATTGTGAAAAATGTCACCAGTGTATGTCATTCATACTGCATCGAGAATTGCAATACTAACTCAGTTCATCGTTCTGAGAGAAAACTGTACAATGCAATATGTTTTTTCGCCTTTTCTATGTGTAAAAACAACAAGGGAAGCAGGTCGTGGAGAGCATGACTCTCACTAGGCTTGTGGATTAGCAGAACTTGAACAGGGGACTTTCTAAAATGCTTAAAGTGGCTTAATGTACCAAGACAGTGATAAAGACAAAATTGTAAAGCATATACTATGTGCAGATATGCATATAAGATCAAAATGTGAACGCAACGCGTTTATTTACGTTAAGCATTTTCCTCTCATATAACGAACGCGCTTAATGCACCGAGACAGTGATATTTAAAGACCGCATTCTGTACACACAGCTTACTAATAAAGCATAATGTGTGTGGAAAAACAGATGAGCCCAAAATATGAACTTTAGAAATCGCTGTCTTAATCCAGAAGCGCTTTCTAGATTGCAGTTTTCTAAAGAGAGGAAAACGCTTTACATTTAAACATGTCGCGTTGATATTCTGGCTCATCTGCTTGTCTTTAAGCACATTAAACCAGCATTTGAAAATGCTACAAAACTTTCCCCAAGCTCCTAGGGATTTGATTTTGCTTGTCATTTGTTGAAATAAATATAAAGAGTACAGTGAGTTCGTGACTGTTCGCTGAATGTGACCCACAATCTCTGATTCTCCTCCGTGGCCATGGAAAAAAATGAATATTTATAATGACATCAATTATACTTTGTCATTTAAAAGTTTCCAACAAATAAATGGATCGACTTCTGTCAGCTTGTTGAGCACACACTTTTATTTGGATAATTTACCATATGATGGCTGAAGCAGCAGCGAGCGACACTGTAATCAAGCTAATCGGGTAAACACTGTAAACCAAATTCTGCAAAACCTAAGAGAGAAATGCAGTGCATATCATGCAGTGCGATAAAATAGCTTCTCTTCCCTGCAAACGATACAATGAAGAATGAATGGTTGTTTAACTTAAAGGCAAAAACAAAAAAGATAAGCAGTTATCCTTATAGAGAATGAGAAGAATGAGAGTAACCATAGGAACGGATAGCGTATCCTGCTAATATGGCGGCGCCTTCTCGAAATGCAATGCGGAGTGAAAAGATCGTGACGTAACTCCTCATTCTCTATTAAAAGCACCTCTTCCGTTCAATAAAAGAGGCCGTTAAGACAATTTCTGAGGCGAAATCCGCATTCGCGTATTTTTCAATATAAGCTCTTTTCGGAATATTTCCCATAAACCGTCTTTCACTCACACTCGCTTCCATCTGAAGACGCTGAGAAAATAGCGGCTTCTCGCACTGGTATCGTCCGATGTTAACGTGACGTGCGTGCTCTCTTTCACGTCCGCGTTCCCAACCCAGCGCCGCTGGGTTATAGATCAAGACCAATTTTCAACCCAAATTGAGTTAAAACAACCCAACGTCCTTACCCAGCAGTCTCAACCCAGCATTTGGGTTGAAAAAAACAACCCAGCGTTTTTTAGTGTATAAACTATATAAACCAGCCTGGAAATTTTGCAGCCTGGTCTTTTCAGCCTTCAACTCCCAGAAATAATCAAGTTGTCACTAGGGATGTAACGGTATGAAAATTTATTATCACGATTATAGTGACCAACATTATCACGGTTATCAATATTATCACGGT
This sequence comes from Sinocyclocheilus anshuiensis, assembly GCF_001515605.1. Lineage (NCBI taxonomy): Eukaryota > Metazoa > Chordata > Actinopteri > Cypriniformes > Cyprinidae > Sinocyclocheilus > Sinocyclocheilus anshuiensis. Next base: position 517,408 of record NW_015555773.1, on the reverse strand, counting down.
ATTGTTAAAATGTGCTGGAGATGTTCAAAAAGTACCAACACATAAATCACTTCAAGTTTTATATTTAAAGGGGTCCTATTATGCTCTTTTACAATGTCTTGAATTTGTTTCGGGGGTGTACTAGAACATGCTCTCATGCTTGGTGGTTCGAAAAACGCATTTTTTACATAATTTACATTATTACAGTGACCAAAATTATCACGGTTATCAGTATTATCACGGTATTGTTAAAATGTGCTGGAGATGTTCAAAAAGTACCAACACATAAATCACTTCAAGTTTTATATTTAAAGGGGTCCTATTATGCTCTTTTACAATGTCTTGAATTTGTTTCGGGGGTGTACTAGAACATGCTCTCATGCTTGGTGGTTCGAAAAACGCATTTTTTACATAATTTATATTATTACAGTACCTTTCTCCCCAGCCTGGTACAAACGGCTCGATTAGTTCCAGGTTTGATGAAGGCCCGCCTTCCGGAAAACTAAATGTGATGTGATTGGTTAGCTGTCCCAGTGCGTTGTGATTGGCGAACAGCTTATTAGACGGTGTTTCAGTACTGCCACGCCCCTTGCTCCGTCTTTCAACAAAAGCTTTTTGGCGAATCCGGCAGGC
>NW_015555773.1:504144-516619 GCF_001515605.1 Sinocyclocheilus anshuiensis | reverse complement strand
GTAAATATAAGTCTCTGTAAATCCACTCTCTGACAGCAGGTGGCGCTTATGGAAAAGCTGAATTACAGCTGTTTCCGTAACGTCCGTGGACAAAGCAGTATTGCAATTAAGAACACTTCCTTTAGGTATTACATGGAGCGAAGATGAAAACAAAATGCCATCGAATCGTTTCTGAAGATAGTCAGAACCTTCAGATTGCCAGCAGGAGGCGCTGTTGGAGTGGTAGAGATCAAGGTTTACCCGGTGATGGCTGTACACAAAGCAGCGCTCCGCTCAAAAAAACACTACTTTATCAGACATTACATGCAAAGTATTGTACATTACATACATTACATACAAAAGCATAATAGGACCCCTTTAAAACAACAAACAACACATAAAATGACGCATAATCACCATTCATTCATATATTCATTTGTATAATTCCCTTAGCACTCTTTTAAAACCTCCCAGCTGCCCTGTTTTCACTCAAAACAAAACTACTCTGCGTGCTGTGCGCACGTGAGACTGTTACTCAAAACTGTGCTTTATGCTGGACAGTATTTATTTATCGCGAGTTGTTCAAATCGCGGTAATCTAATACGGTTTTAATCATAATTAAAATATGAAACGGTAATATTAACCGTCGGGAATTTGATCATGATTTATCGTCAAACCGGTAATCGTTACATCCCTAGTGGTCACAACAAAGATCAGTTATTCTCCTGTGCTTGTCTTTTACTAATAAATGTGAAGGAAAACTGCAGAGTAAGTGTAAAATAACTCCATACGGCCCCACCCGAAATTTTTTTTTTTTACTATGGCTCTGCTTGACTAAAGTGCCTGTGACCAATGAGACTATATCAAAGGCCAGAAGGAAACCACTTCCTCTTCAACTGTGCAGGCCTGGTGCGTGCTACAGTTGGGACAAGTTCCCAGTTCAGCTGTGATATTTCTTTCCAAAGTCATCTCATAAAAGGCATCATTATGGAACCATTAGTTCTCGCTAATCAACCCTGTCCAGAATTATTAATCCCATCATATATTGGGCTCCTCAGTGTCAACAGAAAATCATTGGGTTTCTTCGGACTCCAGGTTTCAGTCTAGGACACACGGTGCATTCCTCAACAATGACTCAATGACAAATGCAAATATACACAGTCCTCAAAACCACACATACATACTAAAGTACCTACAACACACCAAGGAAAACATTCAGCTCCTACATGACCACACTAATTAGTGGGTGTAACAGCAAAGCAGATCCTCATGTTCTCTACAGTTTTCAAAATACTGAACTAAAAGTGATGCCAAATATGCAGTTCCAAAAATGCCCCGGGCTCATCCTCTTTAAAGCAGCTTCAGGCAAAGCATTATGGAGTTTGAGAATCTCTTCTCAAGGCCAATAACGGTAGATAAAACTACTCTACATGAGTCAGAATAAATTTCTTATTCCAGACAGAAAATCAGCTACCTTAATGAAACCATCAAACACAATCAAAGTAATGAGTTGGATCCCTCAGACTACAAACACATCTCTCATCACCATGACTGAACATATAAAAGTGTGAGACTGGTTTGGGTGATCAAACGCTATGAAGCCTGTGAGGCAAAAACTGCAGTGAAATCTCAACTGTGCCCCCCGTCTGAAAGCTGAAAGGGCCCAATTAAAAAAGTCAAAACATAGTCAAAGGAATGTGTCTGGTGAGCAGAAGACTGTCGCAACACACACACGTAAATGTTCAAATAAAGCTTTGAAAAAGTTTCATAAAAAGGTAAATTTCAGCCTTTAAATAAAGAAAAGAGTGAATATGATCAAAATTCGAATTATATTCGAATTTAAAAGGCATAATTTCCATTAGGGGAAAAAAAGCTTTTGGCTTCTCTCCTGAGGCCACAAGAGGGCGCATCGCGCAAAATATTATGCACGTTTCTTCAAAGCGTAATAAAATAACACGACTATCTTTGAAAAAAAAGTGCATAATGTTTAAAATAATGTTTAGAAACAATATAAACGTTTTTGCATTCGAATGTGGATTTTTTTTTTTTTTAATTCGACAAATATTCGAAATTCGAACACAAATTTTGACAGCCCTAACACACACGGTAGGCATGGGCCAGTATGAGATTTTGATGGTATGATAACCATCAAATAGCAAAAATATCATGGTTTCACGGCATTGTTGTTAGAGCTCTAAAATGTGTTCATTTGAAATAAATTTGAAAAAAAAACAAAAAAAAACTGACCAATATATTTTGAGCAACATACAGAATATTTGGAACAGTAGTATTTACTTATTTTTTCTTTGATCTGCCTGCTACAGTATTTTTCTCTGTGCGTCCGTCTTCAATGTCTCTGGCCTGTGTTAACGGGCGTTTACAGACTTCATATTTTAACAAAAATGACATTTGAAAATTGATATGCATTGCAACGCCGTTTGTGCAAGTCCAGAACAGAGATCGGCTGCAATAAAACAAACAGCCGGTTGCCGATCGCCTAAGTTCCAGAGGAAGCTCCTTCGGCCGTCCTACACACACGTGACTGACCGCTCGCTCGCACCAACAGGAGGGGGAGGGGCGTGTTACTCTCTACACTGCACTCAACCTGAGGGATTCCTACACTTTCAGTCTTTGAGGAGACATGAAAAACAGCGCATACCGCAGGAACGGTATAACGGAAAATATTAGAGGTATTGAAACTGTGACATTTTCAAATCGCGGTATACCTTGAAACCGGTAATCGGCCCATGCCTAACACACACACACACACACACACACAAGTCATGAATCTTGAGGGAATTAAAATGTAAATCACGGGTACATCAGAAAGATTTTGTGCAGATTGCATGAATCGGAGTCTGAGATAATGTCTTGTAATATAACCTGACCCAATTTGCAGCAAAAGTCAAAAACAGCTGTTTTTGCTTATGTAAAATCATGCAACTTCTTACTCAAATCTTCTGGTGATCTCTCAATAAATGCTTAGACCACGGTGGTCTGCAAATATCCAAAATAAATTACCCAAGACAGGTATATTGAATTTCGTAACAACATTGGCAGAATTTGAATGCTAAGACATTTTGTCTTTATGAAACTTTGTTTCATATCAAAAGTAGCAGAGCACAAAGCTTAATGTGATTATTGGATGTCAGGCACACTACAAATTATGTTTATTGAAGTTTTGTTCCCTCGTCAAGTAAAAACCACACTGGCTAAATGATTGATTCTTGGGATTTATAGCTAAATAGAGATTGCAATTTTCTTGGCCGATTATGATTTGTTTTTTGTTTTTTTATTGAGTGTGACTTGCCAATACCGATTTTTGCTGATTCCGATTTTCTTTCTAGGAACTATAATAGACAGCATATACAAACAAAAATCTATACTTTCTTCAATGCGAAATTATTAAGCATGACAAACCCCCAAATACAGACTAAGTTACAGATGTTCTCTCACTTAAACAACTCTCAAAATAAAGTGCTCTGTGACTGGAAAGATGTAGAAATAACAATTAACTTAAAATGAGTTGTTGTATATAACAAAAGAGATGTCATTTCCCTCTATGTTTATACATGGTCATTTTTTTCCTCTAACCTTATTAAATGTGTCATCTTTCACATCAAATTATTACATTGTTTCAGATTCAAATGATTCAGTTAGAATAATAAGAACCTGTACAGTTGTTACCATTCAAATGAAATCAGTATCAACAAATTCCATCTTTCCACTGCAGGAAACAGAGAAACAGCATCTAAAGTGGCATTAAATGTATTTACACAGACTGTTTGATGAAGCTGAAGTGCCATGAATGCATTTACACTACAAAATTGCAAATACATAAATAATTTAAGATAAATGTTTTAAATATTTTTCGACATACAAATAAGACGTTGTGAAAAATGCAATGATACTTTTAAATATGAAACCAAACCACCAGTAGGTGGCGGCAAATTACTGTTTTAATGAGTGAGTCATTTAGTAATTAATTAAACCGATTCGTTCAAACAGCTGATTCTAGGGCTGGGCGATTTTTCCAATTTTATCGATTAATTCGAATTTAATGTTTTGCCACGATTTTTTAGAAATTGAGGAATTGCGATTTTGAATAGAAATATTACCAAACATTAGAATTAGACACTTTGACAATATGTCAATGACAACAGTAAAGAGAAAAGAACGATCCAACTGCATGTCGGTGCACGTGATTAACCGCTCACGTGTGACGCGCTCATATCGCTAGGCGCCATTCACACAGAATGCACTTTTGTGTTGACAAAGATGTGACGCGGGCAGTCGAATAGGAAAAATATGCAAGAAGATGGGAGTGAACTTCTTTTAACTTGAGCGCCGTGTTTTTAGAATGCCGTTTCATGCCTGAGACGCTGCAACAGTCATGTTTACATAGAAAAACAATGGAAAACAGCGAAAAAAAACCTGTAACTACTACTGTAGGTCTGATATTTCATGTTTGCATCATGGTGACAGGCTGAAAGCTGCTGTTCATTGTTTTTACAGAACATTTATAGTTAATAATAGTCTACTGGTGTTATACCTTCAGTCATTTTGAATTTGAAATACCTTGACTTTTGAGATTTTTTAAAAGCATTTTCCTCATATTGTTTCTGAATATATAATATGTATAAGACAAGTTTGTACAAGATGTAGGCTAGTTATAGTTCATGCATCTTTTCTGCAAAGATATTTAACAAGTGATTTGTTTAACATTTACATCATGTTGACAACTTCATGTGTGGTGCACTTGGAATAGAATTTTCTTTGACTAGAGGTTTAATAAAGAAAAAGTTACTTGAATCATGTTGTAGTTACATTTTCAAGTTGACTAGTTAAAAATAGTAAAAAAAATAAATAATCAGAATTGGTCAAACATTCTGGAAAAAAATAAAAATAAAAATAAATTTTAAAAAAATCGAGATTTGAATTTTTTGCCATATCGCCCAGCACTAGCTGATTCATTCAGAAACCAGGCAATTGACTGTCTTTATGAATGGGTTACTGAATCATTGACTCACTCGATTCTTTCAAAAAACGTGGATTCATTCAGTAACGAAACACTGCTATGTGTTGCTGGGAGACACAACAGTTCTGCTGTGGCTTTGATTGGAACTATTTTCATCAGCGAAATTGAGGAAAAACAGTCATTTATTGTGTCTAAAATGTAAGTCACTTCATTTTAACGTCTTGTTTAATGAACTACTATTGTAGGCTATAAAATCAATGTCACATTGCAATCGTGTTGATATTCGCCGAAACGTTGTGTAATGTTGCTTACCTAAATCATATATTATAAATATTTTTTTTTACAGCAGTATGCATCCATAACTTTCTGTGCGCGCTGTTGCGCTCATTTGTTTTGATTTCATGCACGAGTCTCTCTCACACACTCACTCCGGCCGATTATGCAGAAAATCGGCTAATTCCAGTCCCTTGCCAGTCAATCGGTGCATCTCTATTCATAAATCAGTATCAGTCCATCAAATTGTGACTCAATTAAAAAAAGAAAAATCAATATTTTTAACCCAACCCTAGCAATAATTATTATATTTTTAGCACTTCATTTGGCCTGCTCAGTGGCAACGAACATAAATTAGCGTGCCTAATAAAAGGACAGCTTTAAGATCAATCACAAGCTTTTGCAAACCTGTTCTATTGGCAATAAATAAACAAATGCACAATCGGTAAACAGTAATCCTAATTTGGCTAGCACCCAGAATTTCACTTAATTAATATTCATGAGTCAGGCTGATAAGGTTTATAATGTGCCCCTGCTGCTTTGCCACAGTTCTAAATGCAGACTGATGAGGACACTGAGCATAGACTAATTAACACATGAGATTCTGATCCTGTCCTTGGGCTAAACTTGTTTCATTCCTGCAGTGCAAGTGCTGAAGCTGATGTGATGGACACAGAGAACACCATAATTGGACTCAGCTGACAGTTAACTGGACTGACGAGTGATTTACATTCGACACAGTAAGCTAGCTATTGATTTTGAGCCATCAGTCACTCCGTACTACAGATCTGAGTGACTATACATCTGACTGCTTGGAAATGGCCTTCAGATTGGCTATGCATAAACCAAATTCTTTACGACAACACATCAAATAGCCAAGATATTCTTTAAAAATTAATCTTTTGTATTCCACGCAGGTTTGGGAACACATGAGGGTGAGTAATGGATGCCAGAATTCCTTTAATACAGGATGAAGTCAAGTTGCAAAGCTGGTGGCTGTCTGGCGATCTCCACTAGTGTCAGATGGCCATTACTTATTCAAAAGCATAGATCTGCCTCAGAATGAGGGCCTGAGAGAGAGGTGATATCATTGAGCTGCTTACTCTAGCAGCAAAAGTGCTGAGATCTCTGCACCTGTCTAAAATCAAAGCATACAAGTTGCTTCTTAAAGGGATAGTTAAACCAAAAACTGAACATTCTGTAATCATTTACTCATCCTCATGTTGTTCCAAACCTGTATTACTTTCTTTTTTCAGTGGAACATAAATTAAGATATTTTGAGGAAATTCAAAGGTCACCAAAATGGTTTGATTGCAAACGTTATTCATCCTTTTGTGTTACACAAACAAAAGTCAAACAGGTTTGGAACGACATGAGAGTGAGTAAATGACAACAGAATTTTCATTTTTAGGTGAACTATCACTTTAAGCTCTGAGCTGCTTGTCTCATAATAAAGTTTTCAGCAAAACAATATTTAGGAACAAATAACTGTTTTAGGAATGCGTTTATGTACAGACTCAGAAGAATGTATTTGTGCTTCGAGGGTATGATTTCAAGGTGAATACAAATAGAGATTATTATGTACCAATTTGAACCAACACATAACAGATGTTTCATCCTACAACATCCTGGTCTGAGGCAGATCTGCCAACTCTCATGACCCCTCATGTTGAGTCAAACACTCTGGATTCAAGAGTGGAATTTAGACACAAAAGAGGCTTTTTGACCTCTCTTACGGTTTCAAACTCATGAAACAACGTGACTAACAACTGACACTCAAAGCAATGCAGAGGGATTATAAAGGCCATCTGCTTGGGTCTCAGTCATTCTTTGTTGGTACAGTGCAACATAAGGCTAAGACAAATGCAGAGAGGATGACACCGTCTACAGTCGCACAGACAGACTCCTCATGTTCCCTGCCACTAATGAGGATCAGATGAGGAACATGATACACCACAACAGCACACCCACACACACGCACAACACACAAAGACCTCTACTTGATGCCTGTGGTAGGTAAAAAGATCTAAATAACACCTTCAAAATAATGAACTAAAAATATTGTAAGGCTATACTGAAATGTATTTCAACTGCAGACATATTGAGACAATACGTAAGGTCATTTAAATATAATACAGGATAATACAGAGGTATATTAACTTACACGTTCTTAATAATCATCAAGCATTTGAAGTGAGCTCTGGTTATGAATGGAGAAAAAAAAAAAGGACTAAATCATCTAAATCATTCTGTGGTTCAGCCAGAGAACACAAAAGCCATCAGGAGAACCCATCCGCCAGAAAGAAAACAAACACCCCCATTTCTCTCACATACTTTCCTTTGATTAAAGGACAGAGCGCTATAAACACAGCCATAACGTATGTTAATTTTAGACAGAAGGAACACATTGTTTCTAGCCACTTTGGTGTTTAAATACACAAAGTGGAAAATTATAAAACATAAGGCAGACTGTTTAACCGACCAGTCAGATTAATTGTTCAGACGGAGCAGCAGATTGGAGGTCACATCACAATTTGCAATGGAAAGTTTATGGGGGCAAAACAGTCAAAACAGACACAAAACTTGAGCACATAAGCAAAGTCCATCATCCTCTGACAACACATCCAGGGAAAAACCCCTCACCAAGGGGACTGCTCTCAGACTGACAATGCTTTTTCCTTACTAAAAGGAATAGTTCACCCAAAAACGAAAAAAATAAAATTCTGTCATTTACTTACCATCACGTTGTTTTAAAGCCTTAAGACTTTTGTTCATCTTTGAAACACAAATGAAAATGTTTTTAATAAAACCTGAGATTTCTGTCCCTCCATTTAAAGTCTATTCACCCAGAACTCTACTGATTCAAAAGAGATCATAAAAGAGATAATAAAATAAATCCATAACTTCTGAAGAGACATGATCACTTTAAATGATGAACAGATTTAATTTAGCCTTTTATTTACACATAAATAATACTGATCAATGTAAATATGGATATACTGATCAAATCACATCAAATATGGTAAATGGGAACCAGGTGAGGTTTGTTCTTGCACACAAAGCAAGTACAGTTAAGCTCATGTAAAATTGTAAATTAAATCTGTTCATGATATAAAACGATCATGTTTCAATTAAGCCGCTTAATTCATGGATTTATTTTGTGATCTCTTTATGAACTTTTTCAAAGTATTACAGTTTTGGGTGAATCAACTTTCAAAAATGAGAAACAAGTCCTTCAGATTTTATTAAAAATATCTAAATGTGTGTTTAGAAGAAGAACGAAAGTCTTATGCATTTGGAATGAGGCTAAGTAAATTATGACAGACTTTCCATTTTCGGGTGAACTGACCCTGAGAATCCGTTTTGGGTCTTAGTCTAGAAAAATGTTTAGAATGTAGGACAGAAACTTTGTTAATTAAACATAATATGTGCAATAAACTATTAGGCACGAATATGCAATTTTCCCAGTCAACCTAAAGTCTATAGACTCATGTGCCGACATGACTAATCAACATTGACTGCACTGCATCTGTGACTAGCCATAAAAGCACTGTAAATATGTCAGCTATTGGCCTAACTACGGTGGCCGAGAAGTGCTAAACAAATCATACGAGATTTGAAAAGGGAGGAAAAAAAAGTTCGGCAAAAGACGGTATCGAACCCGGGTCGATCACGTCAAAAAGCCAACGACAAACGCTTATCTATCAGCACCACTGAAGCTGATGATTCACAGCCACTTTTAACAATGTAAATAGACACCCCGTATTTTTTATTCCATAGTAAGGGCAATTCATACAATACATTTAAACTGAGCTTTAATACCATCTCCGAACTTTCTACCACGACTCTGCTGTTCTTCGGCTGGTTCTTCCCTGTATACGTTGATTGACAGATGTCTCGTCCAGTCAGCGGTGAGTAATCCCAAACCAATGGCGCTGTCTCAAACTATACCTACCTCTTCCGGTTTGTCTGATTTGTCGTTGTGTTTTCTGACTTGTTAATTTGTTTTCGGATTTGTCGTTGTGTTTTCTGAATTGTTATTTTGTTTTTTAAACTTGCATTTGCATTTGTAATTTGTTATTTTGTTTTCAGAATTGTGATTTGTTTTCCACTTCTCGGCCACCGTACCTAACAGAGGAGAAACTACAAGACCAGACAGAGAGTGTGATGTGCACTCCCAAGAGGAAAGGTTTTATCACTAAGTTGCCAAGCTTGTGAAAAAAGCCTCATTCCACTCAACAACGGAGAGACAGAGCGACTTTGTCTTTTTGAGTCTCACATGATAGTTAACATAAATCATCGTCCGTGAGGTCCAGTTCAGTGGGAATCACAATCGAAACGCCTTCCTGCCAAGCAAACGCAACGGTGATCTCAACGGACAGCTGGCTTTAACCCAGTCAACCACAAAGCATGTGAAAAGAAATCTGAAGACACCTCTGGGGCTTCAAGATGATTGTATCTAAAGAAACAGCCCTTCTAATACAACTATTAAACTTAAAGCTGACGCCAGCACAAAATAAAACCTTGTCTTGGTTTTCTCATCTATGCTCAACAGTACAACGGAACAATACAAAAGTGTTCTAACATTTATGAGCACGCGCAATATCTGCCAGTTCCGTGCCAGATATCATCCAGTCAAGGCCAAAGCCTTCAAAACCCTCTTAAAGTATGATAATCATACTCAATATCTGGCAAAATATTAAAGAATGTCTGTAAAACGTATGGTTCAGGTTCTGACTTGAACTTTGTGGAACACAAAAGATGATATTTTGAAGAACCTTTCAACTGTTTTTTTGACCGTTTTAAAAAATGCAATATTAGTTTTGGACCCCACTGACATTTTCAAAATGGTCAACAGTTTAAAAAGTTCTTCAAAATAGCATCTTTTGTGTTCTCCGGTCAAAGAATTTTGGGGTAAATTATCCTATTAAAGTTGGAACTTGAAGTGGTCTGAATGTTTTGGACAATATTTTATCAAGACACATCCAAATTCTTGAATGTTACAGGCTTTGAGGGGCCCAATTCCGGTTGCAGTCTAAATGAAGGTCGAGCAGCAAATCTCTAGGCTTGTGTGGACTCAGAGAGGGGCCTCTCTAATAACCACTCATAGGCTGTATACCACAGCCCTTCCCTCTCAAAGCCACAGGCCACTGCTATGGTGGATCTGGCAGACTGCTTATGGGCCCGGGGTGCAAGCTAATTGGCCACAGGAAGGCACAGAATATCCAATGATGTAGTGCATTTATTCCCAGCTGGACTGGCCCCTGCTGCAGGGCCAAAAGGTGACTTATAAGCACTCTGAAGCCGGCATGAACAGTTGTTTCTACAGTAAGGAGAGTAAGGGGGGGTCGTCATGGGCTCCTGAGACAACATCCTTTTGACTCTAGCCCCCATTCAATCAGACTTCCTTCCTGCAGCTCCAACTTCAAAATGCCAACGATCTTTATCGAGAATGCCTGCAATACAATACAGAGGGGTCCAGGTAAACAGCAGCAATCAGAAATACACACAATCAGCTTTTAGAGGTTTTCTGCCCCATTAACATGGATTTACAGTCTCATTGAGAACTTGTAACAAATAAATGTGCAAGGAGCTGCGTGTCAAACAAAACTATGAAGTTCCCACTCTCGCAAACAACTGCTTTTCCCACATGTCTTTCTGAACAGCTAGTGTGGTCTTGACCAGGCTTAACTTTAGCACTGAGGTCACCACCATAATATACAGTGCAGAGACACAGCTGGACAAGTGACAAAAGAAAAGGAACTTTTGAAAAAAGACCTCAAAGGCTGACAAAATATTAGCTGTTTGCAAACACAGTACGCTTGCTCAGTGCTTATATGAATAGTTTGCAGACCAATGCAGAATCTGTGACTATTGCAATATGTCAAAACGTCACCAGTGATATGGGGCGTAAAGCTGTAATGAGGGAAGAATATCGGTGCAATTATTAACACAAGTGCCGGTTCATAACAGGACACAACACTCTTCATGCATGAATGAGGCAATTCTTAATAGAACATTTATTCTCCAATCCCACACACATAAATTACGGTGGAAAAAAGAGAAAGAAAAACAGAGAGTTCAGGTATCAGCCGACAATATGTGAGAATGCAGTGTTTCTTATCGCAGGTCCTAATCCAAATCCCATGCATCAAATTCAGAGCTGACAGAACTTATCCTCCCATTCCATGGATATCGAATACTAAAGCCAGTCATTTCCCAACAAAAAGCCAGTCTGACTTAAGAATTCCAAGGCTCTTTCCTTAAAAACATCCAAATTGTTTTGGTATTATTTTTTAAGAAAAATAACATCAAGCACTGTGGAACAGATTTAAGATCTTGAAATATGCAATGCTGCAAATGTAGGAGACAAATCATTCATAGATGATTTTGGCTAAATGTTTATTTTAACGGAATTACACTGCAGACAATGAATAAATCCAATGCTGGAAAATCCCATACAAAAATATGGTGTGCAACTGCTGGTCTCTTAATGTAAAAAAAAAAAAGTCTTACTAAAACAGTACTGAAAAGAAAAACTTATTTCAAAGTTGTTTGAAATAATCTTTCTTAAAGGGGTCATATGATGCGATTTCAAGTTTTCCTTTCTCTTTGGAGTGTTACAAGCTGATTGTGCATAGATAAGTATGGAACGATATTCCGGACAATTTTCAAATAGAATAGCAAATTGTATTTTCAATTGCGTTTTCAATATGTGGACGCATAAATTGTGACATAATCCAAATGCAATTGCAAATCCTGCATTACCGTTTGCATTTTCGCTTTCGCGAACGCACAGTGACTGCCAAATTTCAAATGAAAAAGCAAAGTCCATTTGCAACTGTATTTCCCATGTCTTAGGAGTTACGAGCCTGTCATATTTAAATGGCAATATTAATTACCAGTCTGCTTTTTCACTCTCGCTGCATCACGCATGTAACCTGCCAAAACTCAAATGGAATCGCAATTCCTTTTGCATTTGAATTTCCGATGTCTACATGGAAAGCTGCCAATCATCGTCAGGGGTGGGACTATACTAGGGGGCGTGTTTGTATTGGGAGGTGACGTCACTCACAGACGACCGTATCGAATGCTCTGTTCAATGGAGGTAATCGGTAAAGGCTCCGCTAAAGGCAGCTACCAATCAGTTTCGTACCTGTGTGAACGAACAGACAGTGCAACCTTCTTGGCACAATACATAATTCTGTCTTTTTTACCCCAAATGTAGCGATTATCCCCTGCTAA
>NW_015555773.1:491062-503875 GCF_001515605.1 Sinocyclocheilus anshuiensis | reverse complement strand
TTGCGCCTGCCTCAAGATCTCTCACTATTCACAGCCACTGGACACCGCGATTGATGCACGTGATTTTTAATGTTATCTTGCCTTGGCTGTGGCGTGTTCTGTGACAGCTGCACCTAGATCTGACTGGTGAAGTGTCATCTGGGGCAGGCAGAGTAAGAGTAGCAGCATTTGCTGTTTTGTGCATCTATCATGCATCTGTCGGATCGTAAACAGACTGAGAGATCTTGAGGCAGGTGCACATAGGCTATTAGATAGGAATAAGATATAGGTGGCAAATAGGTAAATACGTGTAGATTTGCACTGTTTGTTTGCTTAAGTGCATCAAGTGGAGTGCAAACGGTAAAAGGTCTTGAGGCAGGTGTGACACGCTCTCTATTATGGATTAAAAGTGTAACTTAAGTGAGTGTAAACAGTGAGAGATGCTGAGACAGGTGAAAAGCGTTTGGTTAATAGTGAATATTGACCTATTGTGCGTACCGTTGTGGCTCCCGCTGTTAGCAGGGGATAATCGCTACATTTGGGGTAAAAAAATTTTTTTTAAATCTTTAAAAGACATCTCAGTCTATGAATCTCTAAAAATATAAAATTGTGCAATAAAGTATTTTTAAAACTTTTTGAAAAAAATAAACACTATGAATCATTTACTTCATCAGGCCTTTAGACCAAAGGCAAGCACACCATGGTGTAATTTAAAACTGACTTAGCAGATGTTTTCCAACCAATAAACTTTCAAAAGTGCTAATCACGCATTGTCGTCTCTCTGCAGATAGAATGTGCTTCAAGTGATAGTTCACCCAAAAATGGAAATTCTGTCATTAATTACTCACCCTCATGTCGTTCCAAATGCGTCAGACCTTTGTTCATCTTCAGAACACAAATGAATATATTTTTAATGAAATCCAAGAGCTTTCTGACCCTCCATAGACAGCAAGGGAACTACCACGGTCAAAGCACAGAAACTTTTTGTGCGCAAAGAAAACAAAAATAACTTTATTGACTTTGTTTATTCAATGATTTCTTCTCTTCCGGGTCAGTCCGCCGCCATTCACGAAAGTACCATGACGCATTTCACAAGAGTACATGCGTAGTTCCCTTGCTGTCTATGGCGGGTCAGAAAGCTCTCAGATTTCATTAAAAATATCTTAATTTGTGTTCCGAAGATGAATGAAGGTCTTACAGGTTTGGAATGACATGAGGGTGAGTAATTAATGACAGAATTTTCATTTTTGGTTGTACTATCCCTTTGAATCAAATATACAGAAAATAGTGCAGCTGTAGAGCAAAAAAAATCCCCTTGACTTTCACAAACGTTTGAGGCTCCAACAGCACACTTGCACCAATCACACCAACACATATCACATCACAGAAATGCTAATCATGAGCTTAGGTGCCACTTCCAATTAGGGGCTTCCACAGATAAATCCTGACCCTCAACGTGATTTTACAAAACAGCCAGAGAATGTGTAACTGTATCTGATGCTATGGATTGTCAAGAGGCGGCATAAAGTTCTGCGGTCGCATAGACCTCAGAGTTGGCCGTAATTATCACAGTGGGAGTGTGAGGTACCTCAAGAGGGCTGTCAGATCGTACGTCAATGATCTATACTTCGACGACCGCTTTTCGGTTTCCTGCTGATCTGCTAACAAAGAGTTTGTATTTCAATCATTTAGGAGGAGCAGATCTCCTGTAGCCATTTAATTCTGTCTGCACATGCCTGAGCTGTGTGAAACAGAAACACTTCAGCCAGAGCCAGCGTTCCAAAACTATCACAACCGATTACAGCCCATGAAATCGGGAGGAGGTGACAGGGAACCAGAAAAGAGAGCGAGGAGATATCAGGGATGGGTGTGCACCACCAGAACGCTTTTAACAGCCTATACTGTCAATTCAGCATGCAAGCTAGAGAAGCTGCGTTTCTGAGAAAAGAGCAAAGACATCCAATGCAGAACATCTGCATAAAATAATCATAAATTACCATATAAACCATTAACGGTTTGATTTAGCTACCCTACGGGAAAAAGTACTGCCCGTGAAGCGAAAACAAGGATGTGGGTTTCGCATGCGAGCAGTTTCTCACAATCAAACAGCATACAGGAGCACGTACACAAAACCCTATATGAAAATCACTACCGCTCTCGTTCCCCCGTTTTCTCAGTCTACGTGCAGCCGATGGGTCCGAGTCGCCATAGCAACCACTCACACGAGTTGTTCTCTTTTCAGTGAAAAGAAACACAGGGGCAATAATGCTTTTTCACCTTCCGTCTGGCTAGCTGCCTCCATGCTTGGTGCGCTACCATCAGTGAAGCGAATTCCTTGAGAAGGAGTGAGGCTCTGTGGCTTACGGAGGTATTTCACAAAGCAATCCACCATCTGCTGACCACTGCCAGGTTGACAGTTGAAAGGGAGGGGGAGTCTGGCAGGTCTGACCTCCAGACCAAAACAAGACGTGTAATTAAATCAAGCTGATGAAGGCAGTCGACGCACCTGAATACAGAAAGGTCTCCATTACAAAAGCACTGCTGGGCCAAGATCACAAATTCCTGTGCAAACTTGAAAAAAAAAAACTGTTTTCTGTGCTGTTTACACTTAAAGAAATAGCTACTCTAAATGAACAATTCTGTCATTATTTATTCATGCTCATGTTGTTCCAAACTTGCCTAGATATTTAACAGTGTTTTGTTTACGGTCTTGCTCTTTGACCTTTAGATTACATGTGCCATCATTTAATGCTAATTTTTATCAGGTAATTTCTATTTCTATCCAGCTAATTTATATATTTTTCCATAAAATGGCAATTCATAGGGACCACATCTGTTGAGCTCCAAGAATGACAAAAAACACAACCAAACACCATAAAATAGTCCACAACCAACTTGTGTGTTGATTTACAAGTATTCTAAAGCCTTACATTAGGTTTGTCAGTGCAAAAGATCAAAATTTAAGTTACAATTCTGATTCAACGATTTGTTAAGTCTGACGCAATAAATGATTCATAAACAAGTCACTGGAGGGGAACACTGTCAGTGAATAAATGACAAATTTCCATCTGTTCCTGATACAAAGCTATCATATGGGCTCAAAAGAGTTTTGGAAAATACGAGTCACATGGACTACTTTTGTGATGCTTTTTGTGTCGTTTCTTGGAGCTTAACAGTTGTGGCCACTGTGAGCTTTTGTTGTATGAAAAATACCTGCTTAAAGATTCTGCAAAATGTTAAATTTTTTGTTTCCCAGAATGAAGTAATGCAGATTTGAAATGACACAAACAATAACAGAATGTTCCATTTTGGGTGAACTTTTCTGAAGGAATTCTGAAGACAGACGGACGTTTTGTGCACCAAGCAAACATCCTTGGAACTGACAAACTATATTCAACTCAGTCTGGTCCTGACAACATTGCAATTGCAGTTGGGATTGTCGTGGTTAGGGCGGCTACAGGGCCAGGCTCAGTGTGGCCTTGACTGTTCCTCTTTTCATGCAGTGATGCAGAGGAAGAAGAAGAAATCACTACATATGTGGGTGACCAGAGTGCTCCAGATGTGGGATTCTAGAACATTCCTTAAAAAAAATGTGAAAAAAAACATGAAGACAGACACCAAGAGACAAAAACAATCAATGTCAAACTCTGATCCCAAATGTGCAATAAATGCCTTATTTCTCCAAGTCTTTCCTCGTGTAATTTACAAATCATCCTTTCGGTATGTGTGTGTTTTTAGGATGCGAATCAATATTTCTGGACAACTATAAATTTGTTGGACAACCCTCCTCTGACAGCTATTAGGGGATATATCACCAAAATGTATTTCTCTGTGGTCACGGATTTGCTATTTCGAGTGTGGAAAAAGTGTGCCTGGCTGTGGCTTTATGGATCATGTGTGACCTCCAATTAACACTGTTTTACTGTAGAGGAAGCCCCCTTTTTTTTTCTTTTTACTGGTTTTACAACTGGGCCTTAAAGGGGACAACCCAGCCCAGAGGAAAACAGATGTTATGGTCTTAAAAGCCGTTTTTCTACTGTCATTAGCCAGTCAGTGACACAAAGATATGTACTGTAAGCTGGACAGAGGGAGAGAATTGCATTTGAGGCCTTTAGGAACTAAATAAACTGTATTATGTCAGAAAATAATATATAGTTAAAACCCTCCACTCCTCAAAAGTTAACATTTGAACTGCTTTGACTCACTGGGTTACATTTAAGACTGTAACATGTTATATATAACATGAATGAAAGACTCTGGATTGCAGAGGAAGTGGACTTTGTTCCAAATGTATTTCTTTGTAAACTTGTATTCCGAGACAATTTTAACCTTTTGTTATCGCTCACTTGTTTACTAATATAAAGTCTTATACAAAACCGTAATAGATAGGCTAACAACAATAAAACCTCCATAAACTTTTCCTTTTCAACCTCCATAACAGTTCTTATTCACACGGGATCTAGTAACTACATTTCCAACGACGTGACTCAACGCAACAAGATACTATTTGTAACAGCAACACATCAGCTTCAAGGTAAACAGTGTAGCAATTCACGGGTAAACTGCATATTTGAGAAGTTTGGTGTGTCCAAAACGACGTCTGTGTGCACATTTCTGTCGTGTTGAATGTCACTCGACACCGCTGTTTGGATAATTCACAACAATACATCTGTTATCATGCCGTGATCCATTAGCACATGCACATACCTGAACAATATAAGAAAGAACATGGAAGAAAATCCTCCAGCGTGTGTTGCAGATCCCTGCTTTTCCAATACAATTCCCGAGTTCAAATCCACCGTGGATGTTCCAGCAGGAATTTTCCCACCGAAGGGAAGAGCAATGTGAGCAAAGGATGGAAGGGGAGGGATAACAGAACAGAACGGAGGCGGCGCCTTCACCGTCACCAAACTTCCAGCCTGGAAGCTTTTTGTCAACACCACTATGCAATGGACTGTATTTTGCCAAAATATGTGAGATAGCTGACAGTAGAGTGCCTTAAAGAAATATAAGGTTACTATAGTTTATTTCAAAATACTACGGTTACTACAGTAAATTTTTCTGCAAAAAAAAAAAAGAAAGAATATTATTAACCCTGTAAAGCCTGACATAGGCTATTGTATGAAATGACAGTAAGAAAAATCTAATTTATTGAAAATAACTGTTGATTGAAAGAAAAAAGTTTTCATATGGTTTATACAGTGAGAAAATGGAGCTCACGGGAAAAACACATCAGTGTTATTCAGAGACCCAAAAGACATTTATTCAAAATATTGTTTTTTACAGTAAAGCAGTCTGTTTACATTAAATGCTTATAAATATAAGTTATATCTGTATATCCCAATAATACGTCGTTATAGGATAATTATATTTAAATGCTAAGGTTTTCTGATCAAATCTCTGTAGTTGTATTTATTTATTTATTGGTGTTATGTGTACATGTGGATAGAAGTAATGCAAATGGTGTTGTTTGTATTATATTGTTTTATGTATTTGGCAGACACTTTACATTGTATTTAAGGTATACATTTTGTCCATTTATTCAATACAATCAAAAAAATGTAACAGAGAGAAAAAGCCCAGACATATTTTCTGATTTCATCCTGCAACCACCAAAAAACAAAAACAAAAAAACGTTTTTGAATCTATTTAGCTTCTGCACCACACACATGAGCACCACTTCCAAAGCGAAAGGTCTGATCTGATTGATTGTGGCAGTGTAGATTACCCATGAACAAACTGTGCAGGCACCAGATAAGGCCTCCTGCCAAAGCAGCTGCATCTTTCTCTATCCTATCATCACCAGGAGAGACTGTCTCTATTCTAAAAAAAAAACACCCCCCTACTGGATATGGTGCAAAACAGAAGGGGTGTAAAGAGCATTGTAATTGGTAGCATAGGGAGAGTCTGTCAGAGAGACTGGATTCATTTAGAGTGAGTCACTAGAGCAGGGTTCCTCAAATCTTGCCCTGGAGGGCCAATGCGCTGCAGAGTTTAGCTCCAACCCTGATCGAAGTCACCTGCCTGTGATTTTCTAATGATCCCAAAGACATTGGTTAGCATTGATTAACATGCTCAGGTGTGTTTGATTAGGGTTAGATCTAAACTCTGCAGGAAAGTGGATCTCGTGGTCCAGATTTGAGGATCCCCGCACTAGAGAATGGGCAGACTATAAATGGCAGTTTTGCAGAAAGTACAGATTCTGAGGCAAATTAAAGCATTTATTGACCAGTCAGAGCACATTCATACACAGAGGTGGCTGTTATCATGCTATATGTGTACCAGCTGGGTATATGTAAACTGATAAAATATGTTTCGTTATATCTAATGAGCAAATAACTTCCTGAAAATGATGTAAAAGTCATCTAGGGGGAGCCATATCCTCAGTTATAGCAGAATGACCACAACACCATAACCAGCGTGTAAATCAGGCTTGAAGTAAACTACATTAACATGGAAAACTGTCATAAAAAAATCAATTTATTTATTAGTAATTATTCATCCGAAATAATTACGAGTTTTAGCCTAAATCATACACTATTACTTTTCAAAATTATTTTTAATCATTTTGGGATCGCTAAAGAAAAAAAGTGGGGGGAAAGTATTTTTCTCTCACTCCTATGGATAAAGATCTGCCAGACCGTCCTTTTGGGATTACATAATGTTTTCTTCCTGTAAATGGTTCATCAGAACACACCCATCCTTTACACAACCTGGACCACCTCCCACTGCTGGAAATAAATTATCTTATTTTACACAAGCTTCAGTCTGGATCCAGAACACCTGAGAAGAGCTGATGCCAACCCCTCAGAGGACCTCAGATGATGCCAACCCTGAAACAACTTACAGAACTACCACATTTTGCTATACGTTTGATTGCATCATATAATAATTGCTGTTAATAGTGTTCATCGTCTGTTTGATTATGTCTTTAATTGATTTTTCCATACATTTCTGCCATATGTACATTAACTGACAGTCACCACTGATAAGCTACCACTAAATATTGTAGAAGTTTAATTTGCTGTAAAGTTGCTTTGCAATTATTTGTATCGTGAAAAGCGCTGTACAAATAAACTTGAATTGAATTGAATAATTTTTCCTTATGTGCTCTTCAGACTGAAAATATTATAAAGCAGGGACACATAAGAAATATATCACACCTGTACTCCACCTAGCAACTGTGCCCCAAAATACACACGTTTCACACACTCCTCTCTCCTTCCAAAAGAAGATTAATGTTACATTTATATTAATGAAACACAAGATGTGTTCATTCTCACAGCCAGGAAATTTTACTTCACTGTGACTTTAACCAAACCATGGCAGAACGGCCACAGAGAGAGAGAGAAAGCAGGCCACAACAGGCCAGTTTTCACTGCTTTGAGATTATTTTGAATTGTGTTTTCATATTACCACCTAAAAACCCTGTTAAAACTGTCAACCATTTTATAATTTTCATCCTGCTATGTGAAATATGGTTGTCAGCTTTGAATGATGAGTCAGATGAGTGAGACGAGAAAGCAGTGAGATACATATTAGCAGATGTTAATCAAGTGAGTAGATCTCTCTCTCTCTCAATGTGTTCACTGAGTTTTTAGTCAGAGAACTTTCTTTACTTTTCATAGTGTGCACACATTTTGGTTGAAGGCATTTCTTAAAATCCAGACAGATATAGTCTTCCATATACTCTGTTATAACTTTGTGAAGGCGTTTGTATCATTATAACAGGATGGCGTCATGTTATACATACATGGCAAAAGGCTGATGATACTATTCATCATTAACTAATAGATAACTGAAACAAGTATTAGTTGGTGTCATATTTACATGACAAACTGATGCATTTTTATTGAGAGATGAGTATGCATGGATGTACTGTATATGTTCTCGTTCATGAAACTTCAGGAACATGTTTCTTGATGTGGCCTATGACTGTGACTGTGATACTTTATCGCAAGAATTCTGAGTTTCTGACAGAGTAGAGCCTTTATGAGATTTTTTATATTTCAAATGGAATTCTTTTTTTTATTTTTATATAGGAAACCCTTGTCTGAATATTAAGAAATGTCACTGAGCAGGTTTTCATCTCTCTTTAACTGAATTCTCTGCTGCTTTTCAAGCACCATTTATGAAGCAGAATCCAAGGACTGTAAGAATGTGGATTATCACCTGTCTTTTGTTCACTTTGGTTCTAGGTAAGAAAGTGTCTCTAAAGAATTCAATTCAGGGATAGAATTTAAAATAATTAAATGATATTAGCAGAATCAAATATGTAATGAAATGTAAAAGCAAGTTTAATGTTTTTTAATTTCTATTT
The DNA here is from genome assembly GCF_001515605.1 of Sinocyclocheilus anshuiensis. Lineage (NCBI taxonomy): Eukaryota > Metazoa > Chordata > Actinopteri > Cypriniformes > Cyprinidae > Sinocyclocheilus > Sinocyclocheilus anshuiensis. The sequence goes on along the minus strand of NW_015555773.1, from coordinate 495,576 downwards.
TATTTATTGTTTGATGGTTTGTCGTGAATTAATTTTTCCCATATTTTGTGCTTGTCCATGTAGCAGCAACAACAACATGTGATAGTTTGGATTTTTTTATTTATTTTTTTATAAATAGCTTTAGAACTCTTCAAACAAACTTTGCAGCTTAACATTTATTTATTTATATATATATATATATATATATATATACACTATATTTTGTTTAGCAATAGAGAATTACAGAGACTTTAAGATATGTGGCATATGGCGCCATGGCAATGCATCTTGAAATCTTATTTGAAAACAGGCTGTAATGAAATTGAGATTTCAGCCAATGAGAGTACACTCTCAATTCAGGGCAGCATCACAGCCAAGTGCACACGATCTTCATCCATTCCTCTAAAATCAAACCCTCTTCAAAATCAAAGTTATTTCTGTGTGTTCTGGGAGCCACTGCTGGACCTGCTGATAGTGCAGGTGATTGGAAAGAATCACACTCTGTGTGAATCACATGGCCTTCAAGGAACCTGCTGCACTGACCTCTCACAAAAGAAACACGAATCTGCTGCTTTGTACGGTATCGTGAATGGCAGCACCCACGGCGATATCATCAGTTATGATGTCATGAAAATATATAACTTTAAAGGAGATTCAATCAACTGCAGTAAGATATTTAGATTCTGTTGTCTTATAATTTTTTAAAACTATAGATATCAAAAAGTTACACTGACTGAACTCACTTGTAAATTCAGCCTTTCTGAGCATGTTTAGTCTCCCACTTACAGAGGAAAACTTATGTGATGAGGCAAGTAAGAACCCCAGTGGAGCAAACATGTAAGACAATCATTACTTTCTTTTAATTTGTTAGTTTCCCTATTACTTTAGAGTGTTATGAACTTATGTGGTCTATCATGCAGATAGCAAAAGGTGATGTTGTACATGTTCATAAGAGCGCAGTCATGACAAGCTTAAGATTGAACCGCAAACAGGAAGCTGAATCCATTATATGTGCATATATGCGTGAACTTCCAAGGACATTGTTGGATCTTTGATGGAACATCTTCAAAACTTGCACTTGTATTAATCATGCTGTTTTACTCCATTCGAGTGTAAATATGTAAAAAATAACTTATAATACTTTTAATATATGTATCTGTTGATAATTTCTAAATGCATGTGTTTGTGTGTGTTTGCTTGTGCTCAGAGCACAATCATTGAGATGGAAGTGGGTTTCACAGGACTCAATTTCACTCTGCCAGTAAATAGCATTCAACTTTTAGAAGCACAAAGTTCAAATAACCTTTGAAGGTCTCTTTCTAGCATATGAATAAATATATACAGTATGTTGCATTCCAGGGCCCTTGAACTGTAGCACCAAACATGATACTTTCCGTTTATCTTCCCTCCTGTCTGAAATCCCAGTCAAGGAGCACATCCAAAGTGGTGTGTACTTACTACAAGGACAAAACATTATTTCAGGTATATGACAATATTAATATTAAGGAGAGAGAAATCATGTGGATTATTCAGCTTCCATTTGCCCACCAACATATACAGCAATGTACAGTATGACATAAAAGTGTCTGTGCTGTGTAGAGGGGTTCGTCTGATCTTCTGGGTGACATAGTTGGACTCTCTGTGGAGAACGAGATCATCAAAAGTCAGAATCAGCTTTCATCACTCTGCTTTCCCAGTACGTCTTTTTGAGCATGTTCACTATTGTTTTTAATACCTTTATAAGTTACCATATTTGTTATGATGTTAAAAGGCTATTAATAAGCTTAGCAACACCTATAGCTCACATTATTTTCTACCGAGTAGACTAAATGTCTGCCATTTCCTTAACACTGAAAACCACATGACAAGGCTGGTGAGGTGAAGCCTGATAAATATCAAACTGTTGATGTTGTTTTCAGCATTAAAATCACAAGGGCCTTATTTACTCATATAGAATTTATGACAGCTGAACTTCTCAATAGCTATGATGAATCTCTGCACTGTTTAAAGGCCCCCCGTTTGAAACCGTGGCAAAAGCCCAATAGGCCCATGTGTTAATCCAGCCCTGTCACTTTCTTTTAACTGCTCTGACTATAGATTTGACCTCTGATATTTCATTTTAGCAGGCTAACTATTCTAGAAGATGTGTTTCATGGGACACAAGTAAAGGTGCTCATCAACAATAATCAACATTGGACATTAAACAAATGTTTCAATGCCAGCTGAAGCACAATTACTGACTGTTCTGTTAATGTGTCTCTGCAGATAATGAAGTGACCTGGAGGTATGACGGCTGTGAGACTGTTAAAATCCACGACACAGAGACAGAATGTTGCTGTAATCTCCTCACATACTTTGCCATTCTTGTGGTGAGTAGCAGCTTTACCAAGAAAATTTTTACTTGTAATATTTCTCACTGAGAGACAGACTTTATGAATTTATATTCGTAATTCGTATTATATTTATATAATATTTGGTAATATGCATAGCCTGTGGAACAGTGTGTTAATTGATTACACCATACAAATGTAATGATACTGTACACACACCTTGTCTCTTTTTCTTCATTGCTTCAGCAACTGGAACAGAAGGATACAGTTCGCCATCTACAGGCTCTGACGTTCATTACCGCTGTGGGCTGTGCCTTGTCCTTAATTAGCTGTTTGGTTCTCTTCTATTGGCTCTGTAAACGCAGGTAACTGACTTAAAGGCACAATATGTAAGATTTTTATTTATTTATTTTTATTAACATATCCAAAAACCACTAGAACAGTGTTGTATATTTTGCTGACTTGTCTACTTACATTATCCCAAATGTTTCGAAGAATGTTTAAATCCAGAGAAATAAGCAATTTTAACTAGTGACATGGACCGTGTCCATAGTGTCATTGTGTCACCTGCTAATGACATCATAACCCCTCGATTTCCGGTTTTGTTTTGTAAAAAACATGGAAACACCAAAGACGCTTTAATATGAAACTGGTGGAGTCGGACAGTAGAGGCGGTGGCAAAACTGGGGTGTGACTGAGGTGGTGATAGAAGGAAGTTGCGTAGATTCAGGAAGTGATCCGGAGACAGATGGAATGGATGGCGGGGAATTAGAAAGTACTGTAATAGTAATTGGACTTTAGTGGAAAATCGTAAAAGGAAAAAAATGAGGGATCAAACATCTGGATCAGATAGTGAAAGAGAAAGGAAACAGGTTAGTAGACCAAAAGAGGAGTACAAGGTGTAAGGTCCACGCACTTGGCCCAAGGAAGGTATCCAGTGGTGGCTGAAGGTTTCTTGCGTGTTCGGTCTTTTCAGTGCGCAAAGTTATTCAGTGTAGGTTTAACTCAAATCTGACTCCATTTTATTATCTAATCTGACTCCATTTTATTATCTAATCTGACTCCATTTTAGTATGACCTCGAATTTAGGTTGAAAGGCAAATTGGTTGTTTGTCTGTCTCTAATTATTACTATTATTCTGACATTTGGTTATTCTAGTTAACCCTTTACTTTATATTTACTCGTTCATTAGGAATCTATGTCGCTCAGGGTGCCTCACGTCGGCCGCTCTACGTGGGCCCCACGATCACAAACTCGCCAGTCTGATCATTAGCCAGAGGTTATGACTAATACTATTTAATAGGTCGCCCATGCTTACCATTCTTTAAATAGTAGTTCTGTTTAGCCCCCTACAGTTACCCATGTACAACTTAGTTAAAGCTCAAAACAATAATCAGCAGTTATGTTAGTACTATTTGTCTAGCCCCCGATAGTTACATAACTACGTACAACTTAACTAAAGCTGAGACAATAATCAGCGGTTATGCTAGTACTATGAAATATGTTAACATTTCGATAATATTTTTATCTAGCCCCCCGATAGTTAAAATAACTACGTACAACTTGAATAAAGCTCAAACGATAATCAGCAGTTATGCTAGTACTATTTGCCTAGCCCCCGATAGTTAATATAACTATGTACAACTTAATTAAAGCTGAGTTAGGACAATAAAAGCAGTCAAAACTAACAAAAGAGCAACAATATATAAGTGCAAATGACAAGTCTCGGTTAGCCTTACAGTACACGTAGCAAGGTGTACACACGCACGCACACACGCACACGTAGATAGAATAGAAAAATAGAAAGCTAGTGTTCGTTAGTTTTGTTGTTGTTTTTTTTTTTTTATTAAAAATAAAACAAAAAATAAATATAAAGTAGAATTAAAATAGAATGTGCTAGAGTTAGAGGGTCAAATAAAGGTGGAACAGATGTGTTTTTAGTCGTTTCTTGAAGATGGTTAAGGACTCAGCTGCTTGGATTGATTTGGGCAGGTCATTCCACCAGGAGGGAACAGTTAATGAAAAAGTCTGTGAAAGTGATTTTGTGCCTCTTTGAGATGGCACAAAAATACACCGTTCACTTGCAGAACGCAAACTTCTAGAGGGCACATAACTCTGAAGTAATGAATTTAGGTAAATGGGTGCAGAGCCAGTGGTGGTTTTGTAGGCAAACATTAATGCCTTGAATTTAATGCGAGCAGCTAC
>NW_015555773.1:484721-490457 GCF_001515605.1 Sinocyclocheilus anshuiensis | reverse complement strand
CAGGTGTAGCATTGTCCTCTGGTTTGATCCACGTCTCTGTCAGGGCCATGAGGTTTAGTCTTGAAATGACTTGTAATAGAAGTAATAAAATCTGCTTTGTTTAGATTTGGCAATTCCAGAGACCAATAGAAAAAGAAAGTAGCGTATTAGTAGACATAGGCAAAGTGCGCACCCTAAATGAAGGCATGTACAAACAATTGGAATTTGCATTAACCCAGGTACCAGACCTGGGTGGTTTACACCTCAATGGGAACAGAAGGTAATTTGCATGGAATGACACACCCTCTACAGTAATCAAAATATCTCTTAACTCTTAGGATCTGTATTATCTTTTAATCTACTTTTGTAAGATAGAGACCATTGTACCACTCGCCCTGAGACACTTCAAATAACACCAAACATGACTGTAAATATCACTTGCATTCATGTAGAACATTATATTCTACTATTGACCATTCTGAGTGAGCTGGGTGAGGGGAAGGAAGGGGATGAGGAGGAACCAATGCATATGTGAGAATGGTTTTCCCACATTTTCTCTTAGTGAGATGTGGAAACAGATGTCTGTATGTTAATGCACTGTGTGTGTATTGTCTGTCTCAGAAGATCAAAGTGTCTGAGGTTCTGTAATTCTTACAAAGGTAATGCTTAAATTTCTTGCGGGATCGGCTAATGTGTTAAACCCAATTAACATAACTAAAGCTCTGAAAGAAGCGGTTGGCAAGATTGATAGTGCAAAGAGGGTGAGAGATGGCAGATTACTGTTGTTGTGTCATGACAAGAAGCAGCAAAAAGCTGCAGTAGGACTAAAATCTCTGCTGGGAATAAAAGTATCGTGTACAATAATGGAGGAAAGGAAATGGGTGAAAGGAGTAATAACAGGGATATCAACTGATGTTTCAGTTGAGTCTATCAAACGAAATCTATCAGGGGCAGTAGTAGAAGATGTGAAGAGACTTAAATATGTCAAAAATGAACAAAAGGTAGATAGCCTCTCGGTAATGATTCAATTTGATGCGGAAAAATGACCTGAGAAAGTGTATCTAGGATATTTGAGTTACATGATACGACCGTATATTCCCCCACCTATAAGATGCTTTAAGTGTCAGAAGTTTGGTCACGTAGCTGCAGTATGCAATGGAAAACAACGTTGTGCTAGATGTGGAGGAGAGCACGAGTACGGAAAGTGTGGGCATGGAGTGAACCCAAAATGTTGTAATTGTGGAGAAAACCATAGTGCGGGTTATGGAGGATGTAAAGTTAGAAAGGATGCTGTGAAAGCGCAAAATATAAGAGTATCTGAAGGAGTATCATATGTGGAAGCTTTAAAGCGTGTCCAAAAAAATCTGAAGACAAGTACAGGAAAAGCAGATCTGGTGGAAAAATCCTCTACAGTGGATGAACAAATAGGTTGGATATATCCAAAAGTAGATATTCAGCTATTGACTTAACAGTTATGTCCGAATGTTTAGCTAAAGATAGTGTGTGGAATGTATTAGATAAAAATTTAATAGGAAGTGATCATTTTCCTCTTTACTGTAAAATAGGATTAGAAGTATCAAAAACAGACATAAAAAGGGTTCCTAGATGGAAGATTAAGGCAGCAGATTGGAATGCAGTTCAGTGTAAATGTGAACCAAGATTACAAAGTTTAAACAGTAATATAGATGATGTAGAGCAATATAATAATAAAATTTGCGAAATTCTTTGTGAGGTTGCAGAAGATGTAATAGGTAAAATTATAGGTAGGCAGAAAAAGAAAAATGTGCCATGGTGGACTGATGAATGTAGTAAAGTAGTTAAAACAAGAAATAGGTTATTAAGGAGAGTTAAAAAGTCATATTCTTTTGATGACTTTATTGCATATAAGAGAGCACAGGCAGCGGTAAGGAAAGTTATCCGTGTAGCTAAAAGAAATCATTGGAGAGAATATTGTGATAGAATTGGTGAAAATGTAGACATCAGCGATGTATGGGGAATGATCAGAAAAATGGGAGGGATACATAATTTTAACAGTATACCAGTTTTAATAAGTGGAAATAAACAAGTTATCAGTAATAAAGAAAAGGCAGAGGTTTTGGCTGAGGCATTTGTAAAGGTGCATAGTAATGATAAAATTTTAGAAGAAATGAGGGGAAAAAGAGAACAAAGATTAAGAGATAATTGTAAGGTCTGTTTTGGGGTTTGTCATGCGTAGTCAAGTCAAGTCTAGTCTAGTCTGTTCAAGTCAAGTCATGTCAAGTCTGTGTTAATTGTTTAGATTCTGGATCACTTTGTAAATAAAGCTGCACTTGGGTTCGTCTTCAACTCGACTTCAGTGGACTGATCTTTACAATAATCCAGATGTTTTAATTCAAAAAGTTTCCTCAGAAAGTCCAATGGATGCCATATTCACATTGAATGAACTAAAACAGGCACTGAAAGGGGTAAGACATACTTCTCCAGGGAAAGATGAAGTGTGTTATGATATGATCAAGCATCTATCAGAAAAAGCATTAAATATAATATTAAAACTTTACAATGAAGTATGGAAATCAGGGAAACTCCCGTATTCGTGGAAACAAGGCATTATAGTACCTATTGCAAAACCTGGGAAAGACCAATCTATTCCGATGAACTATAGACCTATTGCTTTAACATCAAACATGTGCAAAGTAATGGAAAGAATGGTTATGTCACGAGTATTATTTTATTTGGAAACCAAAAATTTGTTACATCCATATCAGAGTGGATTCAGAAAGGGACGTAGTACACTAGATGCAGTTGTATGCTTGGAGAATGAAATAAGGAAAGCTCTAGTGAAAAAAGAAGCGGTAATAGGAGTTTTTTTTTTTGACATTGAGAAGGCGTATGACATGGTGCTTCGACGGCTTTCAGCCTCACCCTGCTTCATTCTACTACGTTAATAAATCAATAGCTCATCCATGAACATGATTTCTGGCCGAGTCCCGTCGGATTGCATAAAAAGTAAAATAAAATATATTTATATTATCACACTTTCTGATGTTTAACAAAATACTTGGATAACATGCTTTTCGTCCTCTTGAAAAATTACACGCATGCGCAGTATCATCAGCTCATCGGTTCTCAAATCGGACGCGTCCGAAAGAAACGGTTCTCGGTTCAGTGTACTGATTCAAAAACCGATGCAACCGGTTCTTGACTCGAGAACGAGAATTAGCTCATCGGTTCTCAAATTGGACACGTCCGAAAGAAACGGTTCTCAGCCGAATCATCAGAAGTTCTGCAGGTATTGTGAATAAACAAGCGAGGATAACAGCGAAAATGGCAGATCATGGAAATAAATGTTATGTTCCAGGCTGTGCAGGGGATGTGATGTGCAGGGATGGGTTGGTGTCTGTATTCAGAAAGGCACGGAAAATAAATAACGCGCGTTCTAATAAAATAACGTGAGCCACTAAAAGGACATGGTTAGCTGCTTGCTAGCGGTAGCCTGTTACAGGACATAAGATTTCACTTGCCACATAAACAGAGTAAGGAGAGATGACTGAGGATGATGGCGAATGATTTACAGATCCTTAGCACCACTGACAAGCATCTGATCTTGTAAAATGTGTGGTAAGTACTGCCGTTGTAGTTTACACAGAGCATGTGTGATCACAAATCTCGAAAGTTAAAGTAAAGAGCGATCGTGCATTCATATATATTAATAGCGGCTCCCTGATGCCCGCATTTTATATACAGTATAATTACCCAACGATATAACTGCGAGAGTATTGAAATATATATTTTCCTATATAAATTTGTGGATTAGTGCTTACTGGAGACGCGAACCGTTTCAAACGATTCAGTCCGATTTGGTGAACTGGTTAAATCGAATGATAAGTTCGCGAACCGGACATCACTATTGTGGTGGCATAAAACACTGGAAACAAGTGGAGGGAAACGGGTAAAATCCATGGAATAAGAGTATTGTTGTGCCTTTGAATGTCAGAATCGGAATGCAAATAATTTTTATATAACACTGTCGTCAAAGACGCCATTTGATGCTAAACGCAGACGTTTAAACGGACAGACTATAGATGAAATCTGCTATGATTACCCTACTTTTAAAGCATAAATTTGATTTAAACAATACGTCTATATAATATTCATATAGGGGACATATTGTATTAGCCCTACAGTTGAAATACATGCATGAAATCATAGGCGGAGCGTGTGTAAAGTGGCCTTTTATTGTGGCCAGCCTAAGGCACACCTGTGCAATAATCATGCTATCTAATCAGCATCTTGATATGCCACACCTGTGAGGTGGATGGATTATCTCGGCAAAGGAGAAGTGCTCACTAACACAGATTTAGACAGATTTGTGAACAATATTTGAGAGAAATAAGCCTTTTGTGTACATAGAAAAAGTCTTAGATCTTTGAGTTCAGCTCATGAAAAATGGGAGCAAAAACAATAGTGTTGCGTTTATAATTTTGTTCAGTGTAATCATCCATTTCTAATGTTTTTATTAAATTGTAATCACGCCCAGCCTCCACTTTGAAAAACACGGTCATTCTAGCCGCCACGTTATTTTGTGGTGGGCGCATATACTACTTGTTACGGTAATAGCGTGTAAAAACCCAGATCAGACGAAAAGTGATCTTTTGCTTTCATTTATTGAGCCAGTTTCTCTGTCAATGAAGAATGAATGAATGCATGAATTAATTAAAAAAGGTCTGATATGAATGACATAAATAAATAAATAAATAAACAAATAAATTAAAAAGGGCTGATATGAATGACATAAACAAATACATAAATAAATTTAAAAAGGTCTTATATTATATATAAATCAATAAATTAATCCATTAATTAATTTAAAAAGGTCTGATATGAAAGATAAATAAATAAAAAGTTTTAAAAATGGTCTGATACCATGAAAATTTATTTGTTGAGTTATAATTACATGTAGAATTTCCAAGTAATATGAAAACAGCTGTCTGATGAGAAATAACAAAATAAAAGCCTTTTAAAAACTTGCAAAAAATTATTTTTTATCTGTAAATTCACATAGTTATAAAAAGAAAACTCCGTTTCCCCAAAAAAGTTTCACTTTAGATAAACAGTACACCACTCCAGGATGTCATTCCCCCAATGTCAGGACTGTCTGATGTCCTCATATATGACCAGTTTGTCTTTGAATTCAGAGAGCTCTAAAAAGGAAACTCCCCGTTTCCACAAACCAGTTTCAATTCAGATTGACAGTCCACTACCCCAGGGTGGCACTCAGCCGTATTATTATTCAATTACCCTTTATTTTATGGTAAATAAACTGTAAATTACCGTTATTTTATATTTTTATATTTATATTTTCAGACTCATTTTAAAATTAATTTTGCACACCACAGGAACTTATAAAATGACCTATTTAAAGGGAAAAACCTACAGCACTTAAAGCACAGCACTTAAAAATTATATATATATATATATATATATGTGTGTACAGTCAACCCAAAATTTATTCAGACACCTTGAACATTTAATTCATTAATACAGTTTATTCACTATAGTTTAAAAAAAGTTAATAAAATATGACAGAGCCGAAAGTACTCCTTGTGGCGATCCTCATCCAGCCGAAGCTCCTGGATTAAAGAATGGAACTCTCCCTGCTCATTCCGAGTCCGTAGAATAGGGTGAACCCACAGCCTTCTCCTTTCCAGACGCTTTCGACGCCGTCGCAAAAGACACAGTACAAGCACATCGGAATCCATGTTGTGATAACTGAGGGGA
>NW_015555773.1:473783-484633 GCF_001515605.1 Sinocyclocheilus anshuiensis | reverse complement strand
TTTTATTTTGTAATGCAACATCAGATCGTCCTGAAACTGGCTGAGGAACACCGTGGGGTACTGGACTATTAATCTGAATTGAAAATTTTCTGTGGAAACAGGGAGTTTCCATTTTAGAGCTATTCAAAATCAAAGACAAAACTGGTCATACATGAGTTTTGGAGGACTTTTATTTTGTAATGCAACATCAGATCGTCCTGAAACTGGCTGAGGGACACCCTGGGGTACTGGACTATTAATCTGAATTGACATTAGTCTGTGGAAACAGGGAGTTTCCTTTTTAGAGCTATTCAAGATCACAGGCTGAACAGGTAGAATACGAGATTTTGGAGGGCTTTTATCATGTAATGCAACATCAGATCGTCCTGAAACTGGCTGAGGGACACCCTGGGGTAGTGGACTATTAATCTGGATTGAAATTAGTTTGTGGAAACCAGGAGTTTCCTTTTTAGAGCTATTCAAGATCACAGGCAAAACAGGTAGAATATGAGTTTTTGGATGACTTTTATTATGTAATGCAACATCAGATCGTCCTGAAACTGGCTGAGTGACACCCTGGGGTAGTGGACTGTCAATCTGAATTGAAACTGGTTTGTGAAAACAGGGAGTTTTCTTTTTAGAGCTATCTGAAACCAAAGACACAAACTGGTCATATATGAGGACATCAGACAGTCCTGACATTGGGGGAATGACATACTGGTGTACTGTTTATCTAAAGTGAAACTTTTCTTTTTATAACTATGAATTTACAGATAAAAATATTTTTTTGCAAGTTTTTAAAAGGCTTTTATTTTGTTATTTCTCATCAGACAGCTGTTTTCATATTACTTGGAAATTCTACATGTAATTATAACTCAACAAATAAATTTTCATGGTATCAGACCATTTTTAAAACTTTTTATTTATTTATCTTTCATATCAGACCTTTTTAAATTAATTAATGGATTAATTTATTGATTTATATATAATATAAGACCTTTTTAAATTTATTTATGTATTTGTTTATGTCATTCATATCAGACCTTTTTTAATTAATTCATTCATCATTGACAGATAAACTGGCTCAATAAATGAAAGCCAAAGATCACTTTTCGTCTGATCTGGGTTTTTACACGCTATTACCGTAACGAGTAGTATATGCGCCCACCACAAAATAACGTGGCGGCTAGAATGACAGTGTTTTTCAAAGTGGAGGCTGGCCTGACCGCAGTCTAAAAACGACGGGTTCCAAATGATGTTACATTTGGCTGCTTATAGCCTTACCCTCCGCCTATGCATGAAATACTATTTAAACCTGTGACATTTTACATAACATTTACCTATTTTATCTCACAATTCTGACCTTTTTTTCTTGCAAATGCAAGTTTATATCTCCTAGACTTTATAACTTGATTCAACTCAACAATTGCGAGTTTGTCAAAAAAGCCAGAAGTGTGGAATTATAAACTAAAAAGAAAGAATGACGAGTTGATTTTTCTTACCAGAATTTTGAAATATAAACTTCAATTATATTTTTTATTATTTTATTCAATGGCTTGAATAGACTGCTACGTTAAAACTGTCATTTTCTGCCACCAGATTAGTGATGTCCGGTTCGCGAACGAATCGTTCGATTTAACCGGTTCTTCTTAGTGAACCGGTTGAACCAGTTCACCAAATCGGCCTGAATCGTTTGAAACAGTTCGCGTCTCCAGTATGCATTAATCCACAAATTACTTAAATTATTCACTTTTTTTAACGTGGCTGACACTCCCTCCGAGTCGAAATAAACCAATATCCCGGAGTAATTAATTTACTCAGACAGTACACTGACTGAACTGCTGTGAAGAGTGAACTGAAGATGAACACGAGCAGAGCAGCATGTGTGCAGCGAGCCGGATAACGAACGTACACGCCCACTGCTGGAACGGTTCTCGTTCTCAAGTCAAGAACCGGTTGCATCGGTTTTCGGATCACCAGTACACTGAACCGAGAACCGTTTCTTTCGGACGCGTCTGATTTGAGAACCGATGAACTGATGATACTGTGCATGCGTGATTCAGCGTGAAGCTACCGAACAGATTTGTACTTTGTTCAGTTGAAGATTCTGTTAGGTTATAGGCCAAAGGGGTTTGTCAGGGAAGTTGGACCATAATTAAGACTCTATGTTTAAGCGATGATTTATGAAATACCTGTATTTCACCAGACGAATCGGTTTTCGGATCACCAGTACACTGAACCGAGAACTGTTTCTTTCGGACGCATCCGATTTGAGAACTGATGTGCTGATGAGACTGCGCATGCGTGATTCAGCGTGAAGCTACGAACAGTACATGATTGCCTACTGACACAGCACGTCTGAACCGAACTGGTTCTTTTGGACAACTGATTCTGTGCTAATGTTATGAGCGGTAAACCGAAGACTTGAATGAAGGTCAATCTGGCGAAACGTACATTTATTTAATAACAAATAAATCGCAATGGATTATGTATAGTAAGTGGATTATGGTTTCTTCGCTGATGACAACTAATTTATTTACTTTATATCTTCAAGACTTAAATCCTCTATGCACATCACTGCCTGTTACTGTATTTGGGTGCTTAGTTGCAAAACTTAATTGTAAACTTTTCAGATCATGATTATGATGTTTTAACTGACTGAAGTTATGATTACTGACTTTATATATTTGAATGTGTATTTTCATCCCGGCCCGGGACGATAGACTTGATATCATTACGTCGTCGCGAATTGTCGAACTGTCCGAAAGAACCGGTTCGCGGAAAAGAACCGGACTTCCCATCACTACACCAGGTAGGCTCCGCCCACAAAAATGTCATCACTGTTTGCAAACACTGAAATTGGTCTATTGGTCAGTGTTAGAGGAACTCAGCTTAGCCCAGGGGTAGGCAAGTTCTGTCCTAGAGAGCCGCAGTTTTGATTGTTTTGATTGTTTTGAATCGAATCAAATCAAAATTGGATCGCATTGCATCGTAAAGCCGCCTTTCCACCATCTCCGACGAACGACAAGCGGCAGACCGGAAGTCATTCATTTCGAATGGAGAGTAGTGAGGGAGCTGCGTGGAGTTCTGGGCTGCGTTCAGCCCCAACAAAACGTTGCAAAACATTTTTTAAATGGAAACGGTGGTGCGTTGAACACCCTGTTCTATTGACGCAAGTGTTGCAACTATGGCAGCTGAGAAGGCCATTCTTTGTGTTCTTTTTGAAGAATTTTCAGAGCCTGATAAAATCGGTATAAATACATGGTTAATACTGCAAAATACGCTCGATGTTAAAGTCACTGCCCTTGCCATCCAGAATAAAAGAGACCATTCCAATCGAGTGAAGGGATTTGTGGAAACTGTGGTTCTTAATTAGTGTGATCTGGTTAATACTGCAAAATACGCTCGATGTTAAAGTCACTGCCCTTTCCATCCAGAATAAAAGAGACCATTCCAATCGAGTGAAGGGATTTGTGGAAACTGTGGTTCTTAATTAGTGTGATCCAACATTTACCTCGCATTTCGGGATGAAAAGACAAACATTTCAGGAGAAGGATAATCCACTTCTTACCTCCGAGACTGTTATGATCTATATGACCTTATTATTTTTATTGTGAGTATTAGGCTTATCATTATTGCTGATCACTGTTGTTGTGCTATGATATTGTAATATTTACCATTATATAATCAGAGGAGTATAGAAAAGTTTATGAAAGTGTCACTCCACAATACAATAGAAAAATATATAAATGTGTATAGTATTTTTATGTTACATTAATCAGTGTCTATGTTACGGAACCGACGAGACGAGAGGCGTGCGGATCCGTCTGCAAAGCTTTTATTAAAAGACGTGGTCCCAAACACAGGCCAGGTCGAAACACCAGCGAACAGGGGCCTATTCTTCGTACGTCGCTTATTACATCCGAGATGAAATGTCACATCCAAGATGATATCATCGCGCTAATCAGGATCTGGCTAATGCGGTTCTTCAAACGCACCTGTTGTTGATGATTAGTATGGCTGGATTAAGTTATGAGAATTGCGCGTTCATGGGTTGGTTTAAAAGGGGCTATGTATCGATACTCGAAACCACGATCAGCAATGCAGCGATTGGCTGGTGGCAAGACAGCAACGTAATGACATCATTTCATTAAAAAAGTCACCTGACAAAAAACTTGACAAATTTCTGGACTTTTATAAAGGAAAACAAAACTACATAAATGTTATAATAGATAAATGAAATGTGCACTGTTTTTATTTTACTTTAATTTTTTTTTCATGATTCCCAATTATTTATATTCACGAGTTCTAATATTTGTACAGGCTTTACATTTTTATTTCAACGTAGTAATTAGCAATTCATTTAATTTTATATTTGAACAGATTTGTTACGTGACAGCAGTAATTAAAGTTTCTTAAGGGTCAAGATCAAGTTATCTGCATCTCCTGCGCTCCATCGAGCCACTCCCATAATAGCTGTCATCACTCAAATTAATGCACGACTCTACATTATCTGTATAGCATGTGTGTAAGACACTAACACAATTATGAAGTGATTATTTTATGACGAATAAATCTCTCAGTGAGTAAAATCGGCTGCCTCTATAGTATTAAAGGCTACACAACATTATTCTATTATCTTTAAATTAATATTTAAATGATTATTATTTTAAATTATTGTCCATGAATTAGTAGGGTACTCTTGTAATAAAGTAACGTTAACGTTAGCGGTGGTAGCGGACAGATTTGAAGTATCAATTCTGCTTAAAAAGATGCAATCTAATCCTGTTTACAATTCCAAGTACTTGGCCACATGTCACGTCACGTCACACACTTTAGTTGTGAGAAAATGGTGAATTGTTTCATGAATTGTGTTAGCAATCAAGCAAAACAAATGAAATGCTTATGCTCAATGATATTGTAATGGAGCCGATGAGATGAGAGGCACGCTGATCCATATGCAAGCTTTTATTTAAAAGACATGGCCACAAACACAGGCAGGGTCGAAACACCGGCGAACAGGTATGGTACGGGCAAAACATAAGAGCAGTCCAGTAAACAGGCGTGGGTCGATCGACGGTGAACAATATCCAACAGGGCAAGGCAAAGAGAGATAATCCAGGTACATAGCCATAATCCAGGCAGGGGCAAACAAGAGTCCGAAACAGCAAGACAAAAAGGGTAATATGAAAACACAGGCAAGAATCTGAACACAGGAAAACAGGCAAGGCAAGGCAAGACTATGAATAAACTAGGAAAGATGGAGCAGGCTCCGTAAAGTAGCTATCAACTAAACAGTGATAAATGCTAAACAATACTCGGCAGTGAATGGTGGTGTGAGACTGATTTATATAGTGTGTGTAATAGCTTTCAGGTGAGCGTGTGATTGGTTACAGCTGTATGCAATCAGTCCAATGGATGATGGGAAATGTAGTCCAGGGTATAGTGTAACAGTCTGTGTAGTGTGAGAGTCCATGTAGTGAGAGGGTGACCTCTGGTGGTGAGTGAACGGAAGTTCATAGACCGGATTCGTGACAGTCTAGCACACCTTCCTAAAGAAAGGATATGGACCAGAAGACATTGCAATTACTAAATGATATTTAGACTTAAAGAAGTTCGAGATCTATACTTGTGCTCTTATTATTTCAGTTATTTTGCCTTTAATGTAAATAATAATTTGCAAACAATATACTTGCTCTTGTGAATTTATTTTGATGTTAATTACATTGTGCGAGCTGTCTCTTTAATACCGCGTGGTTTATATACATGTTGCTGCTGATTGGGCTGACATTTTTGACACACCCACCAAACAAGAGAAAACGTATCTCAAACCCCGTTGCACACCCTTTCCAGGAAACATGTCGTTCAACCCGGAAACCGTAGTAAAATGTTGCGCACCGGTTTGAGCTTGAACGTGCCCCTGATCATATGCGTATGTGGAAAATTCGGATCCGATTTGAGCTTCGGATGCGTTAAAATATTTGAAATTCTGTGGCTAGACCGTATGCGACCGGTTGACCGGATGCGATGTATTCTATTAAAAACTATGAGCATAAGGTTAGAATTACCAATATTTTATTCACTTTAACATTATTCTTTAAACACTATTTCTGTAAAATGGTGCTTTAGAATAATTATGGCAGAAATAATTATAATTATTAAATCATTATTTACGTTGATTAGCCCTTTAAAACCTACTATGTTTTTATTTTGAGGGTCATTTGTTTGTGACGATGCATTCATACATTAATTATAATCATTAAAATTATTCATTTTACCATGGTGAATATGCCGAGGTAACGGTTGCTGCACGACCAGTTTGAAAGTTCTGTGCGACTGCCACTAGGGAGAGAAATGCGACAGTCATGTCCGAATGTCGTGTGCAGGCTAGGGGTGAATCGTATGGCATCGCATCGGTAGCTGCTTCATATGTATCTTCAGTGTATCGTATCGTTGGCTATGCATCGAGATGTGTATCGC
The DNA here is from genome assembly GCF_001515605.1 of Sinocyclocheilus anshuiensis. Lineage (NCBI taxonomy): Eukaryota > Metazoa > Chordata > Actinopteri > Cypriniformes > Cyprinidae > Sinocyclocheilus > Sinocyclocheilus anshuiensis. The sequence continues at coordinate 478,174 of NW_015555773.1, read as the reverse complement.
ATCGGCCTCGGTTATGGAGATGCTCATCCCTAGTTTGTAAGATAACAGGAATGCTTTTGCACTATTCTCTGCACCCTCTGCTGGATGACTGTGGAAATGTTTCACACATTCTTTTTAATTTGCTGTGTATCAAGCTCAAATCTTCCTTCATGGGTCTTTTATTTGGCAGGCTTTGGTGAGTTAGTTAAAACATTAATTGTTCTGTACTCAGAACCCATTCAAAAATGGCTATATTTTCTAAAATTTTAATTAAGGTAATTTGTTGTTTTAGGTATCCCAGCTCTACTAGTTTGTAGATTGCGTTCTATTGGTGATATTTATGGCTTAAGGAAGATTATGCCAAGTGAAGATGTCACCAGTCTATATTTTATGTAAGTAGATTTACTTTGTAACATGTAACAGTGTAGTATGCAATATATATGTTTTGCTATTTTTTTTCTTACTTAGGTGCTCGATTTTGGATTCTGACAAGAGCAGATTGGCTCATTACATCGTTATTATTGGCTTACTGGCAGTTGTGGTGAGCTCTGGTACAGTCATGCTTTTCTTTGTGGCTACAAAGATATGTAACCGACCTGAGTGGAGGAAGAAACTCATGGGTTTTATTCAGTATGGGGTCTCACTTGTATGTTTGGCACAACGTGGGGCCTGGGTCGCTTCAGCTTTGGCCCTCTCTCAGAGGCCAGCTTCTTCCTTTTCTGCATAATCAATTCCTATCTTGGTGAGACTTTTTACACTGTTGATACTACACTATTGCTACTTTTGATAATACGCTATTGCTACCTACTCAAGAAAGTTACGGAAGAAAGATCAAATCCTGGCCTTGTCAATGCATTTGTGTCAGTTTGACATAATATAATCTATAACAGTAAACTGTGGTACCAGTATGTTTTTCTTTATTAGATTGTTTCAGAAAGCTTGCATGTAATTCATTAGGTTCCTGTCAGATATAGACAATGCATGCATACAGTTTAGAATGATAATTCTCAATCACTGATTAGAGTATACTAATAATCAATATCCAAATTCTGTATCCAAACAGGAGGTTTTCATATGCTGCAATACTATGCCCTTGAACAGATGAAAAAGAGATGTGAATTGAGTTCGGATGGGGGCAGTAGAGGATCTGTTATGTTACAGTGCAGAGATGATGAAAGTGTTTTATAAGGGAGTGTTTTTATTAAAAGGCGTATATTAAAATAAAAGTTTGGTGTACTGCTTGGTCTGCTCTCATCCTGTAGGTCATAATATTGAATGTTTCTCAGATGACATTGTTTCATAACACTGTTTAGAGAATCAAACGCAAATGCTTCACATGTTATATGCTGTATTACTTTCATTTTATTCTTTGTATGAATGTAGTAGTTTAACATTATGAAGCAATCCTTGTTTTTCAGCAATATGTTTGTGCAAATCTGCTGTATGCGATCCTTACGTTTATATATTTGGAGACATGCTTTTTGAGTTTACAGTAATTAAAGAAACGTTCATATGTTCATTAGAAAGGTTAATGTAGCAGTTACAGTAAAATACAAATCTGACCAACATATGCCTTATACATGTTTGCAATATCTAATGTAACAGATCCTTTTGACTGGCCTAGGCCTACTGTCACAGACAGGCCAGAGACAAGAGGAGTGCAGGTAAACAGAAGGATTTATTGACAATGCTGTAATGGTGAGGATCGAAGGCAGGCGAGTATGAGAGATATGAAAGTTCTTGGTTTCTTAGCTTCTTGATAATCTGGGTTCTGATTGTTGCAGGAATCCTGGAGCTGAACCGGGGCTGAAGAGAATCGGGATCGCGGAGACGTTATAGACCCCTGGCGGTAAGGAAACAACAGGTAAGGAGTCTGGTATTGTTCGGGTAGTGAACGGTTGACCAGACACTGGAATACTGAGTGGAGTGAGGAGATATAGCGGGCTTGATTGATTGGTGATTGCAGGTGCAGGTGATCAGAATTCGGGTGATTGGGATCAGGTGTGAAGAGGAGTGCAGGTAAACAGAAGGATTTATTGACAATGCTGTAATGGTGAGGATCGAAGGCAGGCGAGTATGAGAGATATGAAAGTTCTTGGTTTCTTAGCTTCTTGATAATCTGGGTTCTGATTGTTGCAGGAATCCTGGAGCTGAACCGGGGCTGAAGAGAATCGGGATCGCGGAGACGTTATAGACCCCTGGCGGTAAGGAAACAACAGGTAAGGAGTCTGGTATTGTTCGGGTAGTGAACGGTTGACCAGACACTGGAATACTGAGTGGAGTGAGGAGATATAGCGGGCTTGATTGATTGGTGATTGCAGGTGCAGGTGATCAGAATTCGGGTGATTGGGATCTGGTGTGTGTCGGAGGAGGTGACTGTGCTGACGTGAGTGATTGTGATGATTTCCTGACACCAACGTTTTCATTCTGTTGAATTGTTTAAACAAATATATCTGAATATTTCATTGACTTTGGAGCGTGCTTGGAATTTAATTGTGTGTGTGTGTGTGTTTGTGTTTATGAATCATTCATTCAATCAATCGATTCGTTCAAAAAACAATTAATTCAGGTAGGAAACGCCACTGCTAAGCAACAGTTCTTCTTTCGCTCTGTTTGGAACTATTTATGTTGGTGGAATGTAGATGAAAGTTATATCAGCTATTCGTTTATGGAGCTATTGTATAAAAGCATAATCTCATTTGCAATCGTACTGTTGTTTTGAATAGTGGTGTGTTATTGCTTAAGTAACATGAATACAGATTGCAAAGATAGCTAAACTAAATATAGAAAAGAGTAATTTTACTGAAAGAATAGCATACTTTTAAAAAAATGTTTAAAATGAGTTACACACACACACACACACACACACATGTTGGTGGAATGTAGATGAAAGTTATATCAGCTATTCGTTTATGGAGCTATTGTATAAAAGCATAATCTCATTTGCAATCGTACTGTTGTTTTGAATAGTTGTGTGTTATTGCTTAAGTAACATGAATACAGATTGCAAAGATAGCTAAACTAAATATAGAAAACAGTAATTTTACAGAAAGAATAGCATACTTTTAAAAAAATGTTTAAAATGAGTTACACACACACACACACACACACAAACATGAAGTGAGAAAAAGTTACATAAAGTTGAAAGAAAGAATGAATGAATGTTGAGTTCATGTTGAAATTAGATTTTCAGACTGGTAACGGTGACCTCTAGTGACTAGTAGTGAGGCATGTAACAAAATTCCAACCTGCTCTGGCCTGTCAGGATATTATGTCTTTCTCTGCGTCCTCAAGGGAGGTGGACTGGTATGTCTTCATTTAATGTTTACCAAAATCAAATGACTAATTGACTAATTTATCTGCTATCCTTTCACTTGTGTTTCCTTCCTTCCTGTTAAGCATTTAAACTGCTTCAGTAAACACAGTTTAAATACGTGGGTGGGATAGAACTAGACATTTGATAGTAGTTACATAAGCCTTAAAGCTGCAGAACATTTCACCCAATCAGTGTCTTCAAGGGGCTTCAGAACAGAATTTCAAGTGTGGCTCTACTTCAGTTCTATGTTGACAATGTAAATTTGCTGATATGTATGCAATCAAAGGTTATTTTTCATGTCTTTGATGCAGTGGACTCGCAGTCATAAAATCAGATGAAGGCAACCCTGGCAACCTTTCTCTCTAAGCTATTAATAAACCAGAATAATTCCCCACTTACAGCACTGGCAGCCCCAGAATTGACCACAAACCCCATGGGACCAGCTTTAAACAGCATGTCACTAGTCAATCAAATAACCATGGTGACAGTAGAATGAACAATTCCCAGACGCAATCACAAGACGAGAGCAGCTGATTCAGTCTTTGAATGAATTTTAATAATGCAGGGGTGAGGGTCCATCTGTTTGGGGGATGTTGTTGGTAAATCCATCAGTCAGTTGACTGGCTAACCGACTGCTGACCATAGACTGTAATGTTGCAGACATCATGCGATCGCTGCTGCTGAGCAGACACCACAATGACATACAAAAACCTCCTGACTTACCACAGCAGGATGAGGGACAGAGAAAAGAAACAGAAAGCTAGAATAGGTTAAAAAAAAAAAGAGAAGTAGAAATGGGGAAAAATCCATAGAACAAAATATAGCATGAAGCTACAGCATCATTAGTGTTGTGTCAGTGGCAGGGAGTGAATACGGTTTTAGATAATATAATCATATGTATATATGAATGTATGTACATTTTTGTTATTTAAATTGTATTATTAAAATTATTTTGTTGTATACATAATCAAAGTATACATATTTAATACAAAAAAGTTCAGAGAATATTTTTGAGAATTAAAAAATGGCAAACTTTGCCACTGGCTTGAGGGTGGAGCTTATTATATATATATATATATATATATATTTATATTTA
>NW_015555773.1:463984-473433 GCF_001515605.1 Sinocyclocheilus anshuiensis | reverse complement strand
ATATATCCCACAATATATACCTCTAAAATATGTGTGTGTATATATATATATATATATATATATATATATGTAATAATACTTTTTATTTTAAATAGAGAAATAAATAAAAAATATTTTTTAAGAAGACAACCCCATATGTTCATATTTCATTTTACAAATATTACACTTTAAAATAACATTTCAGAGAAAAATATCCTATGTATAATAAATAATGATGGTTCAACTGGCTCACACTCTTATTTATACACAAATACTTGGAGTCTAGTCTACTCAAACACATTCTGAACAGGAAAGTAAAATATTAAAGCATGTTCGTGTTTGTTTAAGCAAAACAGCCTCGTGTTCAGAACAGGAACATAGATGTTTAATGTTTCAGAGTTCACATAGAACAACTAGTTGGTGTACACTCTTAAAAATAAAGGTGCTTAAAAGGTTCTTCACAGTGATGCCATAGAAGAACCATTTTTGGTTCCACAAAGAACCATTCAGTCAAAGGTTCTTTAAAGAACCATCTCTTTACCTTTTTATAATATGAAGAATCCTTCGCCACAAAGAACCTTTTGTGAAACAGAAAGGTTCTTTATATGTTAAAGGTTCTTTGGAACCATAGAACCATTTAGACAAAAAAGGTTCTTCTATGGCATCGCGAAGCACATTTATTTTTAAGAGTGTAGGACAAGTGAATAGTGTTATGTTCCAGCACCTTAAAGTTATTTCCATTATTCAGTTCAGAAGCATTTTTGGGTGTGCTTGAACCTGTTTTCATTTTTGCGTCTGTGTTTATCTATGAGTGCAAAACTCTTTCATGCTGGTACCCTTAATCTCTCTTTATAAACATCAGTTTGGAGTTCCCCTGGCCTGTGAGATCACCATGGATTTACACAGTGGGAGTCAGCGCTGCTTCACGACGGCTGAGAGAGGCAACAAAAGAGCAGAACCACTGCCTTTGTTGGCTGGTTGCCGTTGCACTATATACCATCTGCACTAGCTGCCATCTGTTTCGTGTTGCTATACGCCAAAATATAAGAAAACTTTAGAGAATGACCTGATGTACCAAAAGTGCATGAGCAGTAGAATATCTCTTTGAGGTATGCATGCACTGCTGTATTGCTCAGAGGCAGAATCATGGTGTGAAAAATGCTGTGAATACATTGACAGAGGCCCCTAATGCCGTCATCGTAAAGCAGTGGTCTGTTCAACATTGGTGCTGTTGTGACCTAAAACTCCAATAAAACTGACAACTTTGCAAACAAGATGCATAAGATGCTTAACAGAAAGACTAGAGCTGTGTGAAAAGTCTCTTCTTTTTTCATTCCGCGTACAAGTTCAGACAAACGCTGCAGTGCCAATTTGAAACCTCATTGAAAGGAGTTTATGTCCTCTTGGGGAACAAGTTACACATTGTCTATAGCTTAACCATGCATGTAAATAGCGAAAGGGAAATTCTTAGTTATTTTCAGGATGTGGTGACCAGTTTACAGCTTTTAGTCATGTATAAATACATAATTTGGAATTAAACACAGGTATTATGACTAATATGGGTCAATGGGATTTTTTTTTTTTCATTTTACATTTTACTGGGCTACACTTTATCAAGATGTCTGTCTAAGAGTTATGACTTAAATCATACAACAGATTACTAATCTTTCTAACCACAGCATTCTTTTTTCCATTTATGTATTGCAAATTATCTTTTTTATTTCTTTTTTTTTAAGTGCAGAAATGTTTCTTAAGCATCAAATTAACATATTAGAAGGATTTCCGAAAAATGATGTGACTCTGAAGACTGGAGTCATGACTGTTTCAGAAAAAAAAAGTATCCTCATAGGATTATATTACATTTAAAATATATTGAAATAGAAAACACTTGTTTTGTAAACATATTTCACAATATTATTGTTTTCACTGTAGTTTTGAACAAATAATTGCAGCCTTGGTGAGCATAAGAGACTTCTTCCAAAAAACATAAAGAAACCTTACCGACCCCAAATTTTTGAACATATTATATGTGATATAACAAAACTGAAATATAGGCTATTATACATAATAGCATAAATATACATGTACTTTCTGCTGTATTTCTGCAAAGGGATATTACTGATCATTTCTAACAGCAGCAATGAGAGATGTATCAAACAAAATCAAACATGTTGTGTAAATGTCTGACTATTTATGGTCTTTCAACATCAGTCTTCTGGAGAAACAGAAAAGCCTTTGTCAGACCTTGGCCTTTATAAACACTGTCGAAATAACAGCTGAGACGCACAGGAAGCCAGGTGCTCTAACTGATCAACAGACAGCAAACACACACACACACACACACACACACACGCACACACAGTATAGCACTCCCTCTCCTACATGTCCACTACCTAGCAATGCAATCTTATCAGTATCCTGGACATTATGACTTTATTGTAGGGATTAATTTGTAACAAATTCCGAGGCAACAGAGGTTGCCCTTGAAAAGGACATGTTGCCAATACTGACTTGTTTTTGCATTAAGGTAATTTTTCTTAGCTTTTTTGTTTCTCATGCAAAAATAAAGCCTGACTATGCAAACTCAATCCAGTGTTCTCAGGCATCGCTCCTACCTTATAGCCTACCTATATTGAAGCCTACCTGGCCGTAGGTTTCTACGACGTAAGCTTGCTTTAAGATTTATTTCAATCGCATCATCGTATTTACAACAGTTTATAAAATATACGTTTGACAGCTTTTTTCATGCTGTCATGTAACCGCCTCTGGTGGTGGGGTGTTTCTAGGATCTCGTCGTAGTAGTAAAGACTACCTCCGCTTTCCGCATGACTACATGATAATGAGACACAAGCGCCTTCAGTCGAGTATTCACACGCTCTGAGGGACTGAGTCACTGCGCGCGGAGTCTGCGAGTGCCAAAGTCACTTGCGTTTATCGCTCTTCCACTCGTTTTATATTACGCGTGTATTGACAGGTTCTGTCTCACCGGGAACATTACCGCAAAATAAACAGCGACCGTTTCCCGAAAACCACGCGAGTGTTTTGTGTACGAGAGGCAGATAGCAAGTGTTCTGCGTTCGTCTATGAACGGTAAGCCCATTTCTTTATATGTTTGCGAATATGTTACATGATATGATGTCAGATCACACGGTCTTTGAGAAAGGTGTTAAGAGTGTACATTTTTATGTTTTCATACATTTGGACCTGGAATATCTGATACTGGTAACAAAATGTGCGCGTGAATATCATTTTGAAAGAATCTAAAGACGTTTTACTAGCTACTTTTATATGTTTTTACAACTGTTTAAACCGATTACAAAAATATGAACCGAGATGTAGGTGAATAGACTGTGTAGGCTGTTCCATAATCCCTCAAAGCTATTACACACTATATGGGGTAAATTGTCACAGTAATAGCAATAAGAACTTCTTGATAGCTTTTACTACAAAATGTGACAACTTGCCCCGGTGTGATATTTATGAAAAATATATTTTTCTATCCTTTCCTTTTCAATGGATGCTGTAGTGTGGTTTCATTGTGGTCACTTGTTTAGAGCTATAGCAAAATTAATTGATATTGACATTTTAGTTTGAAGGATTAATTTCACAAAAAAATTGAGTGTTTAAAAGCAATATATGAATCCACTGAACATTTGTTTTATCAAACCCTTAGGTATAGCTCTTGTGACAACTAGCCCCGCTCTCCCAACATTCTTTTGTATTGTCATAAATGGGCTGGGTTTTTGTATTTGCGTTAATAGAAGAAACTGTCAAATGGCTAAAATATGTTAAAATTATGTCAGATAAACCATGTTAATGAGCTTCATGTAACACATAACATGCAATAACCTTTAATAGGATTAGATTTGAACAGCACACACTTCAACCTTGATAAGATAAACATGCAGTTTTTCAGTTTTCTACATGCATTTCTCTCTATTTTCACATTGTTTTCAACATTTTACACTGACTGCTGTAATATATGAGACAAGAAGCTCCTTGGGGAAATTGGAGCGCAGGTGGAGGAGCAGCAGCCACATATTTACTCTGAGGCTATGAACAAATCAAAGACACACTGAGACTGTGTGCTTTAGTGAAACCCTCGACAATCCTGTAACCCCCCCCCAGTCAGTACACCTCAATGGAAAGGAATGCTCCTTTATGCCTTCTATATAACTGACTGAGAAGATTGAGCCTTTGCCTACTACTGACATATGCTTTATTTTTGCATATTAGAGGGCACAATGCAAATGTAAACTGACTTTAGAATTATAAAGCACTTTCTTAAAGAACTGGTGGCTATTAAGCATACAACCACCAATTATAACCACAAATGAGTGTTTTAATGCTTATTAAATTGCAATCAGACATGTTTTAACTTCTCTTCATGTCTTGTAATGTTGGTTTTCCTTTCTGAACCATGGTGGTTGATCTGTGCAACTAAATGTCAACGAGTTTTTTTGCTGTAATGCAACTTAGCACTGAATTGTTGAAAGACCTTTGCCCTCAGTCCCTGCTACTTGTCAGTTCAGCTCAGAATGAAGCGAGCTGAAAGGCCTTTCGCTTTTTTGTCTGGCAGTGATGTCACAAAGGAAAAGCACAATAGATTGACCTAGTTCATCTCAAAGTTCACATTCTTGTTCTGTGCGGGTTGTTAGCTTTTCTAGACACAACACTGGTCATGGAAATGCTCTAGAAATGCAAGTCTTCTGTGGTTTGTCTCTCTTGAGGCTTAGGTAGGACTTCAAAACATGTTGAATCTCATGTTTAGATTTTATCAGCACAAGAAAAATTTCGGTAGCAGGAGCGGAGGCTCATGAGTTTGCAACTCAATTTTCCACACAGTCATTATAATTAAAAGAGGAAGTGTTATATATGATCGTGTGAGGTTTGTTTTTAATGGCTGTAGAGTGGGAAATAGCATAGTAAGGGCGAGAAAATGTTATGAATTTGAGCAAAAATTCTTTTATGTGCACAGTTTAAAACTGGCAACGCTCCTCCTTTGAATAAATGGACTTCACCAGCTTCCTTTCAGTGGTGCTTGGAGAGAAAAGGGACATTCTTTGACTGCTGTGAGGTCCACATAGCTGGAACAATGGCAGAGGGAGAGAGGGCCAGAAAGGGCGGGGGCATAGACGCACCCTTCTCAAACATAGCATGGAGGAACTGGGTACTCTAAGTGGTAGTCAGTAGCCTGCTCTGTTATAACCCCATTTAGCCATCATCTTTATACATGCACTGCTAACATGTTTGGACAAAGACACAATTTCTATTTTTTTTTTGTTTCCCATTTCAGTGAAGTACAGCATATACATATTCTGTAAAAAATGACCATAATTTTTGAAGACACAATCTAAGTGGACATTTCATGTGATTTGAAAAAATACTGTAAAATACTGTTAAATGTGCAATTTGTGGAAGTGAAAAAGAACAAGTTATCTTATCATTTACAGTGGAAAAATGTCAAGTGACATTCCCAGAATTTTCTGTTTAGCAGCTCAGATTTTATGTTTTTTCTTTGAAATAATTGTATTTCTTCTTAGTTTTTTTCTCTTTCTTATCAGTTATGTACATTTGGGATTTTTTATTTTAACATTTTAATATTTTGTTATATATTTGTCTTATTTTCATTGCTTGTATTTTTTCCATTTTTGGTTTTTGCTTGTAAAACACAATGAACTGCATTGGATATGTTTGAAAAAAAAAAAGTATGATTGATTAATAGTTTGCATCCAAGTAGTTTGCTCATCTGCATTTTAAGAACATGTTGTTGGGGCCTGGTAGTATCCGGTGACCAGTGTGGGTGGAAAAACTATGAAACCAAATGAATAACCACAAGGCAAGAAGATGCCAACTGTTGTTGTGTAGGTTGTTTTCGTTATAAGGTTTTAGTTTGTTTTGATTTCTTTCTTTTTTTTCATTTTGAAAAGGAATCCCCTGTCAAAACTGGGCATAGTGTCCAATATGTCTAAATTGCATATTAACATTTCCTTTAGAAATAGGCAACTTCCCTTCAACCCAAGAATATTTGTTGCTACAGTGTTAGAATAGGCAATCAAGTTATCAATATCTTGTCTGTTCCTTCCTCTTACCACCTCATTTTAGTAAAAGACACATCCTTATCTGTAAAACAAAAACCTTCCTTACCATCTCTCACTATGCTTGTGATAAAGAAGCAGCCATCTAGTAAAACTTCTATTCCTGGGCCCTTATCAATGAGAACACATACATGCAAGGGTAAAAATACATTCTGATGCATGCTAGGCTGCAACTGCCATCTCTTATCCATGAGAACAGACTTTATTTTGTGACAAAGGGACTATTAAGATGATAATGCAAATGCACATATTCAGTGCAGCACACAGATATGATGCCATCTTTGTCACAAACTTTGTTTTGTTTTGTTTTGTGTAGCAATACACTTCTCACACTCAAGACAAAGAGCATGTCTCAGATCTACTGTAAAATGAATCATAATACACTGTCAGTCCCAATGTGCTAAAACACCCAGCCAGTGACAGTGGATGAGTCAGACATTGAATGGCATGTTTTCTAACCTGAGTCAGCACGGGTCATTGAAGCACACAACAGATCCCCAAGTCACTTCTGCTAATTTGAGTGTTAAAAGCTGATGTTTTTTTTCTCACTTTGGTGACAGACTATGCAGACACCAGAAAACTGTGATATTTTCTTACGCACATGCAGCTTTTCACTTCACACAATGTTAATTGATAGACTGGAGCCCTGTGGATTGCTTGTGGATTATTGGGATGTTTTTATCCACTGTTTGGACTCTCATTCTGACGGCACCCATTCACTGCAGAGGATTCATTTGTGAGCAAGTGACGTAATGCTAAATTTCTCCCGATCTGTTCCGATGAAGAAACAAACACATCTTGGAGTACATTTTCAGCGAATTTTCATTTTTGGTGAAACTATTTCTTTAATCAGTGCAGTACGCCAATTTCACAAATAAGTTTATGTCTGTGGGTAACACAGGGTCAAGTGCTTCAACACTTTAATTAGTTCTTACCTATATAGCGCAGATCTGCCGTTTCGCTTTTCTGCGTGTTGACCTTTACATCTGTCAGAGATATGAGCCAAACTAGTTGAAATGAAACTGTAGGAGAATATAGCACACTGTTAAGATCAGACACCACTGTGGCTTTCCTGCATTTACCGACTTCGAGCACAAACATGCGTCAACCTGTTGTGGCAGGCATTATGCAAAACACAACACCTGCAGCTACTCGATTTGGTCTGAAGATGAAACTACTTAATGTGCTTTAACCACTGCTGCTACTATAATGAGATGAGTTCTTGAACTACAAAACTACTATGGAATTGAGCAATGCGTGCATAACATGAAGTGTAAGAGAGATAGGTGAGATAAAAAAGATACTAACATAAAATAACTGCTGTGTTGTTAAAACAATATAGAGCAATGACAATATCTAAACAGCAAATGTGCACATACATACTTCCTTTCACCAGACTGAGTTGACAAAATACAAACATTTTGACAAAATCTGCAACACATCTGTTAAACTGCTTATTGCATACAGTGTCAGGAATATGTGTGAGACATTTCTGAAAGTGTTTTGACACAAAGGTAGCCTGGGTGCTGTTGCATGGCTCTACTGAGGCATGTCATTGTGTATTTTGTTTTATTTCTCTTTAACGGAGTTCTCTCTTGCTTTTAAGGCATCATCTATGAGCTACAATGGAGCAGAATCTAAAGTCTGTAAGAATGTGGATAATCACCTGCCTTTTGTTAATTTTGGGTCAAGGTAAGGTTCATCAGGTTATTACTGATGAAGTGAAATGTACTAGCTGCACATTGTTATTAGTATCTTGTTTAATGATTCTATTTTTATAATGAAAATGCATACCTGACAACTGCAAAAACGTGATAGTTTGGATAGTTTGTTAAAAATATCTTTAGAATTCTTAAATCAACAAAGTTTGCAGCTTAACATGTATTTATTTAGTTATTTATTTTTACTATACTTTGTTCAGCAATGGAGAATGACAGAGACTTTAAGATGTGTGGAACATGGCGCCATGGCAACGCATCCCGAAATCTGAAATCTTATTTGAAAACAGGCTGTAAGGAAATTGAGATTTCAGCCAATGAGAGTACTTTGAGTCACAGGAAGCTCTCTTTCTAGCATATGAATAAATATATATGTTGTATTCCAGGCTCCTCGAATTGTCGCACCAAACATGATACCCTCCGTTTATCTTCCCTCCTGTCTGAAATCCCAATCAAGGAGCACATCCAAAGTGGTGTGTACTTACTACCAAAACAAGACCTTGTTCCAGGTATGACAATATTTGTCAAGCAGAGATAAATCATGTGGATTATTTAGCTTACATTAGCCAACCAACATATATAGCAATTAGGGATGTAACGATTCACTCAACTCACGATTCGATTCACTATATGTGTTGTGTAGAGGGGATCGTCTAATGCAGATCTTCTGGGTGGCATAGTTGGACTCTCTGTGGAGAACGAGATCATCAAAAACCTCCCAGAACCTGTCAGAATCAGCTTTCATCACTCTGCTCTCCCAGTACGTCTTTTTGAGCATGTTTAGTTTTTTCATATTTGTTGTGATATTAAAAGGCTATTTATAAGCTTAACACCAACTATAGCTCACATCATTTTTTACTGAGTAGACTAACTATATGTAATTTCCTTAACACTGAAAACCACATGACAAGGCTGGTGAGGTGAAGCCGGATAAAAATCAAACTGTTGATGTTGTTTTTGGCATTTAAATCGCAAGGGCCTCATTTACTCATACAGAATAGCAATGATAAATCTCTGTACTGTATGTGCTGAGCCACTCTCTTTGAACTGATTATAGATGCATTTATCCTAACCTCTTCTATTTCATTTCACAGCCTAACCATTCTAGAAGTTGTGTTTCATGGGACACAAGACGAGGTGCGCTCAAGTCTTCAAGCAAATGTTAGACATCAAGCAAATGTTTCGATGCTAGCTGAAGCACAATTACTGACTGTTCTGTTAATGTGTCTCTGCAGATAATGAAGTGACCTGGAGATATGACGGCTGTGAGACTGTTCAAATCCACGACACAGAGACAGAATGTTGCTGTAATCATCTCACATACTTTGCTATTCTTGTGGTGAGTAGCAGCTTTACCAAGAAAATGACATTAAATAAGTTTAGCCATTGCTGGGAATATTTATCACTGAGAGCCAATCTTTATGAATAAAAGGTATTTCTGTCATCCTTGGGAATATGCATAGCCAGTGGAACAGAGTTGTTAAAGTCCCCCTGTGCAGCCAAGTTTGTGATTCCAAATCGCGCCCGCGATCATACACGTGTGACGTGCGGATGTCAATGCGGCAGAGGTGCGTCTGACTCCAGGCTACTTTTACACTGCTGCCAGGGGTTATTATTCAAGTTAGCGGTTCTAAATACAAATAAATAAGCGCTA
>NW_015555773.1:445985-463803 GCF_001515605.1 Sinocyclocheilus anshuiensis | reverse complement strand
AGTTTTAAGGAGAAAATACTCAGCAATGGTGTTGATAAATGGATTGGCACATGGTTTGTCTAAAAGCATATTAAAAACAACACAGACAAATAAACAACATAAAAAAACTTGATTTTCACCACAGGGGGACTTTAAGAAATCCCACCATAGAAATATAATGATACCAGAGATGGTCTTATTATTGGGAGATACCAAGCAAGTTTCATGACTTTATCATTGGAGAAAGCGCAAAGGCCAACTTGGATCATGTGTGCCTTAATAACCAATCACATCACAGCCTTTATAGAATTTCTGTATTCTGATTTGCGCGATAGTCAGTCACTGTTTGCGGAGACCATGGAAATGAATGAGAAGTGCTGTTAACTGAATGCTACCTGTTGCAAAATAGTCAGTGACTGCTTTTAGAAAACAGCATTTGGTGTTAACTCCAAAATTAGAGCAATCCAAAATCAATGTTTAATGGCAAACATGTTGAAGATTAGCCAATAGGTTGTCGATTCATTAACCGATAAGCTGTTTTCCTACAAAAGCAGGTTATGTAGCATAGTGAAACCTCTCCAACTTTGACATCCATTAAAAAAGTGCCATCTGGTCCCTTTTCCAGAGTTATGCTCTTTTTTGCTAACCTTTGAGGCTTTCCTTAAAGGTCCCATATTGTCAAAACAGAAATTTCCTGGCTTTTTTTCATGATAACTGAGGCCTAGGTGCTATGTAACACAGGCCAATCAGAAGAGAGGCTCATGAATATTAATTAGACAGGCCAAAATCGACCTGTTCTCAGCAGAGCTCCTGAGAAAGGAGCTGTAAAAATATATTGAGATGGTTTTTGGTACTTATACTGCAAATATATATTCTTAAGGACATCAAAACCTAAGATAAAACTCCAGAAAGGTGTAAAATATGGGACCTTTAAAGCAGCTTTGGTGATACATACCGTCTCTTTTTCTTCATTGCTTCAGCAAGTGGAACAGAAGACTACAGTTCGCCATCTACAGGCTCTGACGTTCATTACCGCTGTGGGCTGTGCCGTGTCCTTAGTTAGCTGTTTGGTTCTCTTCTATTGGCTCTGTAAACGCAGGTAACTGTGACTTCAGTGGCTTGAAATTCAACACCATCACAAAAAATGCTTTCTCAGTGAAAATTCTATTGTGAATCTCATCCTGTTTTTTTTGTCTGTTTGTCTCTGTATTCCAAAAGAGGGAAGAAAACCCAGATCTCACTGGTTCACCGTGGTCTAGTAGTGGCAATATTTCTTCTGTGCTTATTCTTCATTCTTACTGGTACACTGGCCAATGTAGGAAATGAAATTGTTTGTAAGATAACAGGATCCCTTCTGCATTATGCGCTGCTCAGCACCCTCTGCTGGATGGCCATGGAAGTGTTTCACACATTCTTGCTGATCCGCAAGGTGTTCAACTCAACTCTCCCGACATGGATATTTTACTTGGTAGGCTTTGGTAAGTGAAAACATGATTATGTATTTATTTTAATAGTTAAAGTTATAAAAAATAACGTTATAAAACAAGCAGAAGAGTATTTAATGAATATAAACATTATAATTAATAACTTCATGTTTTGATGACAATGTTTTTCTTTCCAATTTCAGGTCTCCCGGTTCTGCTAGTCAGTATACTGCTCTTGATAGAGTGGCTTGGAGTTGACGTGGATATTTATGGCGAAAGGATGATTGTACCAAGTGATGATGTCAACAATCCTTACCGCATGTAAGGAGACATATTTACAGTACTTACTATTAGATAGAACAGTATACAAAAATTTTTTAAAAAACTTTGCCCTGCTTATCCAGGTGCTGGATGTTGGCGAATGACAACAGCCTATTGGCTCATTACATCATAAATGTTGGCTTACTAGCTGTTGTGGTGAGCTCTGGTGCAGTCATGCTTTTCCTTGTGGTGAGGGAGATCCACAACCGGCCTGACTGGAAGAAGATTCATGTGGCTTTTCTCAGTATCTGGGGTCTCACCTGTCTGTTTGGCACGACGTGGGGCCTTGGTTTCCTGGATTTTGGTCCTATGTCAGAGACCATTCTCTTCCTCTTCTGCATTATCAATAGTTTACAAGGTAAGGTTTTTCTTGAATGCACTATCACAAAATACACAAGGTCACATCGAGGCTAGGCTATTGTGTCAACATAAGCGGAGTTCCTGTAGCGCCATATAAAAATAAAACTGCCCTGAAACTTGTTTCCTTTTCTTATCATTACATGTTTGCTTCAGACATCTTAAATTTAACTCATTGGCTTCCATTCTGTTGTATAAAATTGGCATGATATTCCATTTCCTTGTGTTCCCAACAGGATTTTTTCTCATGCTGCGATACTATGCTCTTGAACGGATGAAAAAGAAAGATAGGTCCATTTCAGATGGGAGCAGTTCTGGATCTTCAAAACAGCATATGTTACAGACTCATGAGAAGAGTTAAAACCCTGGTGATGCTCAAACAGTGTCTTTCTGCCAAATTTCACTTCTTTCAGAGATGTTACCATAAAAGATTATTCACAAAGGGCATTTGTAAAGATCCTTTCTCATCCTGCTGGTCAGGGTGTTGAATGTTCCTCAGGTGACATTGCATTGATATTGGGTCACATGCAGAGCTTCGGGTAGATAAGCATAAATGCTTCACCTGTCATAAGCTGTATTTCTGTATTCATATTCTTAGTATGAGTATGATAGTTTGTTTCAGCCTTGCACTTTAGCTTTTTTATTACTGTGTAAAATTGCTGTATTCATTGTGAGATGTGAATAGGAGTTCTAGCAAATCACTTTTAATGATGAATAAAAAATAATTTCATTTTTTGGTTAAAAAGTTCAATTGTGTGAGAAAAGTTGCAAGTTAAAACTGCCACCAAAAAAAAGTGCATTCCTCATGTATTTTTAGGATCAAGGTAAATGAGCTCAGAACTGTTTATTAGTTCTGTCAGAAGCAAGTTGCACTTTTGTTCGTTGTTAGTTTTGTAATGAAATAGAGTAAAGCACAAACTTTGTGTTTTGTTTTAAGTATTTGTGAAATTGTATTTCTGTTGTAATATTATAATATAGAATATATAAAATCAATATTATTGGTGTTTGGTGATTTTTTTTTCATCATTTGGTTTTCCACATTTTTAAGCATGTTAAATTGGACATATTTTATGCAACCAGGCAGAAAGATGGGTAAAACCCCAACATAATACTAATTTAAATAAACGGTATTTATAGCATCATAAAAGTTTAATATAGCACTTTAGCACCAAAAGGGGTTCTGCTTTTTTTTTTAAATAGCCTACATTAAAATTTGATCCATTAAAATGAGAAAATAATTGAATATTATTAGTTACTGTTTAGAAACATCTTTTTGAGCATGCTATTTATTCATAAAAACATTTAATCAAAATAAGAAGACATTTTATTTGTTTGATCCATTAAAAAGAGAAAATAATTGAAGAGAATTAATAGAGACACTGAAAGAGGACATATGTAGAGAAGTAAAGTAAAAACCCAGGCAACATTTTCTATTTAAAACCCAAGGGATGATAGGGTAGAGTGAGGGAAAACGCCTTAAGGGACTGTCATTTATTCTTTCTTTCTGTGAAACAAAAAATATGCGTCCAGAATAGTTGCCATACTTCTAGTAACAATGACATAAATTATAAACCAAGAATGAAAAATGTAATGTTTTTATGTTATTAGATTTTTAACAAAAATTATTATTATTATTTTTAATTTAAGGGGGCGTTTTGCCCCACAGGTTCTGAAAATATAGTTATATTTCTCTTAAATAACACGTAGCCTACTCCCTATCTACAGGCCTCACTATTCTCATATCATATAAATGTGATGTTCTGCAAAATAACAAGCTTTCTTACTGCTGGAAACTACATCACTTACTGTGAAATCCGTTTTCTCTCAGGTACATCACCAATGTAAGCTTCATGGTGAATACTTAATCTCTCATCTCAACGTAGTCCATAAATGTATCGTGACTTTATCTAGTTGTTATTTTGGGAAAAACAGTGGGGGTGGGGGCTTTCCCCCACTCTTCCCTAAACAACAGAAATCATTAATTACCATCAAACAAACTAAACCACTTAGAACTGTAGCCTATAAAACAAGAATATTAACTAATTAGTTGTGAATCAGAATATTAAAAATGATCATTGGGGTGAGAGAGGCGACCGCTGGTGGGAGGTGTTTGGAGCTGCAGTCTCAGGACCACGTCTGGCGGGA
The DNA here is from genome assembly GCF_001515605.1 of Sinocyclocheilus anshuiensis. Classification (NCBI taxonomy): domain Eukaryota; kingdom Metazoa; phylum Chordata; class Actinopteri; order Cypriniformes; family Cyprinidae; genus Sinocyclocheilus; species Sinocyclocheilus anshuiensis. The sequence goes on along the minus strand of NW_015555773.1, from coordinate 459,577 downwards.
ACTAGAGGTCTACACGGGTCCAAATATTCGTACCCGAACCCGAAGAGACCCGTAAATGTGCTACACTGAACCGACCCGGACCCGTCTATTATTTTGAAAGTTGGACCCGAGCCCGTGCAGAACCGAGAAATGTCAAAAATGTACTACCCGGAACCGACTGCTCCAACAAGTAAACGTCATATAATATGGTACTTTTGGTATGACATTAAATAGAACATATAATATAAACATAACATATAATAAAATAGAAAAAACATAAACATTCACATTTTACATTTGAAGAAAAATCAGAAAAGAATATACTTTACAATGTTCCAATTTAAAAAAAACAATTATTAGAGCATGTTTTGATCTCTAGCAGGCTGTTCCATCCATATTTGCATTTATCCAAGGCTACATAGCCTATGATTGAAAATGTATTTTCTTGACAAGAATATTAACTAATTAGTTGTGAATCAGAATATTAAAAATGATCATTGGGGTGAGAGAGGCGACCGCTGGTGGGAGGTGTTTGGAGCTGCAGTCTCAGGACCACGTCTGGCGGGAACTAGAGGTCTACACGGGTCCAAATATTCGTACCCGAACCCGAAGAGACCCGTAAATGTGCTACACTGAACCGACCCGGACCCGTCTATTATTTTGAAAGTTGGACCCGAGCCCGTGCAGAACCGAGAAATGTCAAAAATGTACTACCCGGAACCGACTGCTCCAACAAGTAAACGTCATATAATATGGTACTTTTGGTATGACATTAAATAGAACATATAATATAAACATAACCAATACACAATAATGTAACAATTAGGCTATTATACATAAAATACAACATAAATTGCTGAGTCTTTAATCCACCTTACATTGATTGATTGCATTGGAAATGTTCTTATAGCCTAGTCTTGATTTAATGCGGTATTTTTTTTTTTAAATAACTTTAAACAAACAAAAAAAAAATGCTATGATGATCTGCTTGAATGTTCTGTTGTCTTTGTGGTATAGCCTGGGAATGTACCCTGTATCATATTCTGATGTTCTATGGAAAATATTAACATAATGGGTATTGCGTTAAAGTTCCCCTTTGTTCAGCTTGATTTTAATTTAAACTCCTTGTTTACAACTTGTTCACTGTGTTGCAGCTCCTCTGTGGAAAGTTGCATAAAAAGGGTTTTACTGACTCTTGAGTGGAGTACTCACTTACACACAGAGAAGACGAATACTGAGAAGTGTGCAATTGCTAGAATCTAGATGTGTCACATAACTTAATTTTTTGATATATAAAATTAAGTTATTTGTTCAGTTTAATAAGTGCGGGTTGATGGCAAGACTAGGAAACTAGACAAAGGGAACAAGACTAGAAATCTTCCATCAAGTAGCGCGGAAATGTTCAAATTGATTGCATTTGTAATGAATTTCATGCCTTTAATCTTTTTTTTTATTTTTCAGAAGCCATTCAAATCAAATGTATTGCTCAGGTAATGATAAATGTTAATCACTTTTGGATAAAAAATCAATGTATCGACTATAGTTTTATCAGATCGGTTACACTAGCTCAACAACATGAATCATTGTCAGTGTCTGTTTACCTCTGTTATCTATATTTAATTTGGTTTATCGTTAGAAATTCTAAATGCCTCTTTTTACATTTTTGCTCATGTACAATAATGTAGAATAAACAGTTACAGTAATAAGTTAACAGTAAAGTGACAATAGTTTTTTGTTCTGAGATAACAGAGTGTGAAAGTGATAAACCAATAAATGACTCACAAGATTCTAGTTTCTATTGTAAGTTCTGTCAGTATGGACATCCCCTTTTCTGTAAGATAGAAATATCACTTCCCATTCACTTGTCACGTTGAACATGATCAGCAAATGGTGTAAGACTTCATTATAAACTTTAGCCTTGCAAAGAAAACCCCAAGTGTGTGGCAGACACCTCTTTTTGCAATTTCGGCAGACATCTGAGAAAAAGAGGAAATTGCTTTTATTGTTGAGAAAGATGGAGTCACACTGATGAGCTCACACACCCACATCTGTTGAAGCAGCATATGTTTTCCGTTGATACCGTTATAATACCGTTATGACTAGAGGCAATAGACACAAACAATGTATATGCTACTAAAAATGTCAATAAATGTGTGCTGAGTGGTTAATAATTAATAACTGTAGCCTGTGTATTTCCACTCCCCTGCCTTATTGTCTTCCTTTTATAGCTATTTTGTATAGGTAAGCTAGTATGATGTTATTCATCATGAAGTCATTACTTTCAGGAGAAATGAGGTAAGGTAAAAAAAAAAAAAAAGGAAGTGAGGAATTCTCAAAAACAAGTGACAATCTTCATTGTGAAGATGTTAAATGACTCCATAAACCACACCCTTAGATGACCCTGATTTAGTTTTCTTGCCAAAAATATATTTCATTCAGCTTCACTGTTTACAACATATATTTCGCATATATTTGAGATTTATGTTTTTCTTTATGTGCATGGGAGAAAAAAGATTAGCAGTGAGATCAGCAAGCAAGCTATCACTTTTTTGGCATATCACACTGTAATCTGTCTGTAAGTCTTAAACTTAACGTGTTACCCTCTCTCAGGCCCAGGTGAATCAATTATTAGTTAAATTGCAATTGTGTTTCAAGACTACGTGACTTTGTTAAAAATAGCCGGGGATTTCTGTGACCTCAACAGCCAATAGGATGCGACATAAACAAGTGACGTGTCATGAGCACGCGATATGGGGCCGGGACCTTGATTCCTTTCATTTTCAATTCGTGACAGCAAATGAATCTAGTCGAGCAGTCTCTCAGCATCCCAGCGGGGCTGAAATCGACTGGGTCCAGAGGAATGGCTCAGGCCGGTCATCTGCAGATGATTGAAGAGAAAGACTTGCGCGATGTAGTTTTGGTCCGAACGAGTGTAGGTGCGTGTTTGCGAGGACATTTCGGGAGGACAGGACGCAAAGTGGCTGTCAAGTTAATCAAGGATAGGTAAACGGCATTTTCACTCATCATATATGCGACTAATCAGTTTTGCACGTTTATTTGTTGCGCTTTGCATAGTAGATATTCATATATAGGTCTAATACATTGAATATTTACTAAATAATATTGATTAATTAGTACCAGATTACTAATTAATAATTATAAAACGTTAAAAATATGTTAATGTTAATACTAATAAACAATCAAACTAAACTCTATTAAATATTGCAATGTTTTGTGGAGTAAAATCTATGTACAAACATTGTGCAATGTATAGGGTATTTCCACAGCAAACAATGGAAAACAAAATTTGAGTGCTGTGTGTGTGTGTGGTATCAGTAAATGGATTGACAGGTTAAAGAAAGAAGGAATACTGGGTCAGGTGTGTTCTGAGCAAGTTTTAGTCCCATTGGGTGTGTACACAACTCACACTCTGGTTGGGCTGGTGTGGGACTGGATGACTGAAGGATCTCTAGATTCACTACTGCATGAGGTAAGCATAAACTTAGTTAAAAATATACAACTTCAATAAATAAAATGCTTAATTTAAAAAGATGATTTAATGAGTCCAAGACAGATGTGTTAACATACCTGATGAGCCTGTTATCTAAAACAGGAAGTGCATATGTTTGTTTTTAGAAGATGGTGTTGACTTTTCTGACAGTGAGAAACTGGAAATCCCCTAGGCACTTAAAATAGTGCCAACCAATGAATAGCATTCCAATACATGCATTATCATTTAGCTCTTGTGTCATCAGTAATATAACTCCTACTTTCAGGAAATGTCTGTGCATTCTTATTTAATAGGCGGCTACAACTGAAAGTGACATATATTTTTTGCTGTCATTAGGCAGACATGTTTCCAGAGCTTTCAATGGCTCTTTGTCTTCGGATCCTTTTGGACGTTTCTAAAGGTTTAGCTTATCTCCATGCCATTCCTCTGCCTCATGGAGCCCTGAAAGCCACTAATGTTCTTCTCGACCCACAGTACTGTGCCAAGGTATTGGCAAAAATAAATAAATTCCCTTAAAATAGAAACATGATTTTTGTGCTGTTGCTTTACTAATTTTTACTTTAATTTTGACTAACTTTTCAAATGTGTGTTGCATTGTAGTTGTGTGACTGGGGTCAAGAGATAGACATGCACTTGAGCACCTCTGATGGCCGTGGACCATGTTACAGAGATCTGGCCTATGTGTCACCTGAAGTCATTCAAGGTGCTGTTCCTTCTGTAGAGGCTGACATATATAGGTGAGGTGCATTATCTCAACATTTTAGAGTGTTTCATGTATATTAGAGTGGAATTGTTGAGGGTTTTTTTTTATGATTTTCCAGTTTTGGGGTTCTTCTGTGGGAAACGTTGAATAGAAAGCGTCCATGTGAAGGTATGTTATCTCTTCCACCATGTATCAGTGTAACCTAATTGTCTTATTCAGTGAGAAGGATTTTTCATTCTTCCATTTGCCTAAAGACAACAGTTTTCTTACAGGTATTGATCAGCTTCAGACCAAATTGGAGCTTGGTTTGGAGGTTGACCTTCTGCCACCAATGACACCTCAAAGCCATGCCCTCACCCAGCTCATCATTAGATGCTTGAACAGTGATCCTCAAAAACGACCATCAGCTGAGGGTTAGTTATGGAATTTTTATGGATCTTAGAGATGTAATCCAATATTACTTGATCACTAATTATGTTCTGCTCACGCAGAGTGTGCAGTGGTTCTAAGGACAACTTTGGCATTGTTTGATCCACAGACTTTCACCGAAGCTGTTCTTCATCTGAAAACATGCAAGGTACTTGTCTAATGATTAATAAGCTGAATAATAGTTGTACTGGCTATTTTATTAAGTGGGGTCCAAAGTCACTCTACAAATCTAGGATTTCTTTCATTAAAAACTGGATAGTAATGAAACATTTAAAACGTAAAAGTAAAAGTTAAGAAGAAAAATAAACATTTAAGATTTTCTGGTCAGTAATCCAATAATGATATTATATAAACTGTTCAAAAGGTCAGATATTCCTTCTTCCACTGAAGAACAAGATGCTCTTTGGATCAAATCATTCTTAGATTGTCAGGTTTTACACAAACTTGTGAAGTTCATGCAGCTCGAATGCTGCTTTCATTAAAGCAAAATGAAGACAATCCTAATACCAATACTATTAATTTTTCAAATCAACATTTGATTATACATTTTATAATAAAAAAATCAAAGTAGTAACATTTTCACTAGTGATCGTGGACTCCACATCATGTTGATTTTTTCCTGTATGAATTGAAATTCATTTTAATACAGATGTGAAGAATTTGACTGCTGACTGATTGTGTATTTGTGTGTGTCTGTTTCATCAGGAGAGGAGGCTACTGAGCTGTAAAATGCGCTCATCCTGGGAGTTGCGTATTGAGCTACATAACCTAGAGGTAGGACAGCTGGTGCATTTATTTTGAACAGGTTTTACTTGATTTTGTGTTGAATTGTTCTCTCATTTTTATATCATCATAATGTTAGTATTATTAAGCAAGAACTCAGTCCAATGCTGTATTTTGTGTTGTGTATGTGTGTGTGTGCATAATAAATAACGTTTAAATATAACACTTCTTAAAGTTTTCGGATTCTGACAGCTGACTGTCTTTTACCACCAACAGGACAATAATTACAAAAGTACCACAAAAAATTGGAACTCCAAGGTGATTCCCCAGAATGAAACTCTGCCAGTGTTTTCACCGAATGCAAAAGTAAAGGCGCCTCTGCCAGTAGCAACAAGACATTGTCCTCAGATTGGATGTTGTAGGGGTTAGTGAGCTCTCATTTGATAGTATTTTGTATACACTTTATCACTTTATTAAATAAATTGTCTCATAATTATGTTTTTCCCTGCTCATGTCTTTTATAGATACTGGCAAAAGTTCAGTCCAATCCAATAACTCCTGCAGTGATCATGGTTTCGCTCAGATTAATGGACGTCCCGGAGTTCCCCAGAGATGGAGCTCTACATCTTTAAGGTCCCCATGTGTTTCCCCTACAGTGATATTTCAGAGTAACCCACAAAACAACGCTGGCAACCAGGGTGAGAAATTAGTTCTGTCTCCAAAATATCCTAACAGTATAAGTTTTTGAATCCCTCTAAATTTCTCCATTCCTGTCCTGCACATTTCCAACATATGAGTTTGGGCCGAGAACATAAACATGCCATTGCTGCGCACTTTAATCCATCTGGAAGAGCTCTGCTCTCTGACAGTCTCAATTGCCTGATGTATTTTAGCTAAATAAATCTGGAGGAGCTTTTGTGTACATATTGTGTACATACTGTTGGCATAACTACCTGGACACAGCAAATGTATCAGATCTTTGTGTTTGGTCTTTACATGTGCGCAGTAAGCAGTTCTGTGGGACTGTGCTCACTCGCTTCCTGAATGACTGCCCCACTCATTCCTTATCTGTGTCCAGTGTGTTTCCTCCCCAGAGGGTTTTTGTTTTTCTCAGAATTAGTCTTGTTTTGTTCATTTAAATGCTAGTAGTATAGAAGGTTCTGTCCCAGTGAAGTAACTGGCTACAGGGCAAGGCAATTTTTTTCAAAAAATACACTATGATTTAAATGTTTGGGGTCGGTAAGAGTTTTTAATGTTTTGCTTACCAAGCTGGCATTTACTTGATCAAAATTTTTTTTAAAGTTTCTTTGATGAATTTGAAATATAATTTTTTTTGTAACATTTTAAATGTCTTTACTGTCAATTTTGATTAATTCAATTCATCCTTGATGAATAGAAAACCCCAAACGTTTGTATATATTTAATATATATTTTACTTATCAGCAAAGTATGTGCATTATTTCTAAATTTGCAGAATTTATTATTTATTTAATCATGCATTTATTATAATGACCTATTAATTATAATTGTAATCACTTTGTTTTGTATCTGAAGATCATTAACAGCTGTAAAATGTCTGAACCTAGGTTGATCTGAGTTGCTTTGGTCACACATATAATAACAGAACAATATAAAAATTATGTATAAATAGTATCTTTGTGTTAGTTCCTAACTCTATGGTTACACCATCATCATATACTCTAATCCTTCCTCTTTCTCTAGTAAAATATCAACTGTCTGCGGGAAGGAGCTGTTGCCAACTTCTGCAAGAAAGACGGGAGGCCATTGTTCGCTGCATGACTGAGGGGCGACTCAACAACGTACTTGACGTGTTGCGGGCCAGACAGGCTGTGACCCGCGAGACGTATGAGATCATCACTACGGCCCTGACCTTGACCGCACGCACGCGCTGTTTGCTTGATATCTGTGCCTGCCTTGGTGAAAATGTTGCTATCTTGGTGGCCACAACTTTAGGTTTAGTATCCAATGAAAATGCTCAGACCACCCATAGGTGGCAGGCTGGTTAAATTATGCCAGCATGCTGCTACTGTTATGCAAAGGCAAAATGCCATAACTGCACATTAAACAATTGATATCAGATTGATATAAGATTTGTATGGCACTGTAATGTGTCATTAATATGTTGAGATGGCTAGTGTGTTCTTGTTTGGACTGCTGTATAACAGAAGAAGAGAGGTCAGACTCTCTGGAAGGGTATGCTGCAATGCAGTTTTAGTCTGGGATCTAAAAATCTAATCAAATTAACATTATAAAGGGTACTGACGATGTGATTGTTTGCCAGTTCACAAACTGAAGGGATTAGTCAAATACCTTTGAACATGATGATGTTCAGATTAATGGGCAATTACAGGTTTGATAACATTCCTTTTGTTTGTGGAGAGAAAAAAAGACAACAGCACAGAAACAGATTATTTTGAAAAGAACTTTTAGGAAAGATGAGGCTGTTTCTCTTAATCATGCTCACTTAACAGTGTTTGCTGTCAGCTTTCACGCACAGCTTCTGTTAATACTGAAACTGTTGACTGAGAAGTTCACAGCCTATTATATCATATTCATTTGACAGACTCACTCATCAAATATTTTTCTTACAAATATTTCTTACTATAACTAAATGAATCTTGTGTGTACTACACATTTCCAAGGATGCATGTTTTTATTTATTTTTTTTATCTATAAGACTTACAATTGTGCATGTTGCACAATAGACTCAGTAGTTTCTGATTGTAGTGTATCTTGCAACAAGACATTATTTTTTATTCCCTGTGTACAGTTTGTAGCATGGCATGTATAAAGCAAAAAAAAAAAAAAGATGTATGGACAAAATAAACATGGTATAAGAAATGTCATTAAATTATGTTATATAATATGTTGTCTTTACCACAGTTTAACAGTATGTGTCCCTTCAGCGTTTGACTGAGCTCTTACGTAAGAGCCACTTCTTGGAGAACAGCTATTACTTGGTATTACTCAGGTCAATACCATGCCACATACCTCCTCACAGACTGTCTAATTGCATGGATGATCTTTACACTGGTTAGTTTTAAAGGACATGAATGGTCCTTGCTATAGGGGCCTTTACTTACATTGCAATGTGAGAAGTGAAATGTCTTTGACTTGAAAATTCAAGTTGCTTCAGCAGTGTAGAGAATATATTGTTTTATGTATTGTAGAGAACTTTTTTTTATTTATTAAGAATGATAATTATAAATATCATTATAATTATTATAAATATGAACGCTATTATAAATAACGCTACATGCTCATAAAAAGAAAAAAAAAAACATTTTATTTGTATTTTTAATTGCACCATTATTAATGCAGGGCCATTAAAAATGAACTAGTGAAGGTAAAAATGCTATTAAAAGAATTGGTAACCAGTTGCAGGACTTAAAATATTTGTTCCTATGTACTGTAGGAACAAATACAGTACATCAGTGAAATTGTTTTTTAATAGACAATAATACTTTTATTCAGCGAGGATGCATTAAATTGGTCAAAAGTGACAGTAAAGTCTTATAATATTTAAAGATTGAGCCATCTCAGGAATAAATTAAATTGTAAAAATATTTCACAATATTACTTTTTACTGCATTTTTGATCAAATAAATGCAAGTTTTTTTGAGAATAGTGCAAGATGATAAGTAGCCTAATTATATGTGCATATAAAAAAATTTAATAAAGAATAACAAACAAACAATATTAAAAGGGTGTGATGAAACCAGTCATTGTCATGGACCTTATTCACCATATTTAATTAGAATGACAATGAGGCTGTAAGGACAGACAAACAGAACAGTCAGTTCACTGGGTGTTATCACTCACTGATGCAACATGGAAAATGCTGCATCCAAAAGATCCCTTCAACAGCACACGTTCGAACACACACTACATTGTTTGTACTTCCATTTAAATATTTATCTGTATGGATTAAACTTATCTTGCACATCTATCAGTCTGTATCAAACAGATAAGCGCACACTTAGAAAAAAGCACCAAGAGCATCAATAAAAAGATAGGCAGGTTCCCACAAAAAAAGTCGCTCATCTCATTCAAAGTCAAAACTAAAATGACCCAAGGCAACGATAGTGGACTGCCCTTTACCACTGTATACTGATGTATCATGAGTGCAGATGTTTTTGTGAATGTTGCAGTTCTGGGAAACATCTTCTAGGATGGGAAACAAGCCATATATATATATATATATATATATATATATATATATATATATATAATAAAATACCTTATGCTTTTTATTCTTTTCATCCCTTTCTCTGCAACAAAACCCTATTCCTCACTTTAAAGTTAATCGCTTGACTTTGAACATATCAGGTGTGAAGCAGCGTTAATCAGAAACCACTGAAACACATAACCACGAAAACATTACTTTTAAATGGGTTGCTTCTGGCAGCAAGACAACACCTGAATGGGTCTGCTGACAACCCGGGTTGGTCTGTCTGATTTGCAAATAAACCCACGTGACATGAATTTTACCGGTGTCACGTGACTTTCTGGCAGCTTGCCCTCCGTGCTTCGGGGTTCTTCTTGCTGTAGTTAAAGATGCTGCCCTGTCTGCTAATGTCACCAGTTAGACAAAGACGATAAACGAAGGACACAACAAGGTAAGGACATGTTTCTGTTTTTAACGATACGTTTAAAGAAGAATAATAAGGACTTTGCTACTTGTGTTAAATCAGCGAGAACAGCTATCCTGTTATAATTCCATTCTATTTATTAAATTCTTGTTTTTCTAATAAATGTATGAACTGAATGTGTTCAATATGTTGAACGCGGAGCGGAGAATATCTGTTAAAATGACGCAGTGATCGTGTCTCATATTCTGCTGCGCTCTGACGTTATGTTAGAAAAACAGGATGTTGCTTCTCATCATCATCCAATCGATTACAAAATGCTTTACGTTTATTCCAATCATTCACTATGCCAGATATACTATATGAACAATGGATTTATAAGAGCTATATTCATTAGTCCATCGCTCCAAATTCTTACCCACAGACTAGAGCAGACTACATAACAACGCGTTTAAAACGCGCTGATGGGTTTTTTTTTGTTGAACAGCTGATAGGCTTGAGGACAACCTTAGCATTAAAGTCTCGTAACACGTCGTCGTGTAGTTTCAGACACTTGTGTTCTGTTTTACTTATTTATTTATGTTTGTGTCAGCCGATTACATGTGATACATTTCTCATTTTGTATAGAACCCGACCTTTCTTTTCTTTACTTTAACGCGACTGCTGCGCGTCTCATTGTAACAAAGAGGGTTGCCAAATATGAACTTGTTTTGATCACGGGGTGCCAAGTTGTTGTAGTTGTTTTTAAGTGATTTTAACGTAAATCAGCTTTCGTTTCTTACATTTTTATTATTCCCCTTTAGTTTCTAGTTAGATTTCTAAATATATAAGTGATAGCGAATTTTATGTGAATGAACAGTTTTTTTGAGAATAGTGCAAGATGATAAGTAGCCTAATTATATGTGCATATAAAAAAATTTAATAAAGAATAACAAACAAACAATATTAAAAGGGTGTGATGAAACCAGTCATTGTCATGGACCTTATTCACCATATTTAATTAGAATGACAATGAGGCTGTAAGGACAGACAAACAGAACAGTCAGTTCACTGGGTGTTATCACTCACTGATGCAACATGGAAAATGCTGCATCCAAAAGATCCCTTCAACAGCACACGTTCAAACACACACTACATTGTTTGTACTTCCATTTAAATATTCAAAGTCAAAACTAAAATGACCCAAGGCAACGATAGTGGACTGCCCTTTACCACTGTATACTGATGTGTCATGAGTGCAGATGTTTTTGTGAATGTTCCAGTTGTGGGAAACATCATCTAGGATGGGAAACAAGCATCAGGGAAGGAAAGCTCTCTGGGGAGAATTTGGGAACAATTTAATCAGTGCTTGTTTAACAATTACATGCTATATTATATATTAATTTAAAATGATCTGCCCTCCATTTGAAAGACAAGACTTTTGGTTTTCAGACACACTTAATGTAATGAGCGTTTTACAAGGATAAATGTTAAAGTGAGTGGTTCAAGTCAAATAATCAGAGGAATGTGCTATCCACAATAAGAGAGGTGGCAGCAGTGGACATGTCATGCTTAATCATTTATAAAGGGTCAACAAACAGCAAGTCAGGATTGTGAAACGTGTGATTTCCCTCATTTAGAAACCCATATAGACCCTGACTGAACTCATGATTAAGTGCATAGGTTTCATTTTTAATTTTCAGCTTCTGATTGGGAGAGGGGTTATGAAATGTTTGACCAAAGAAATACTTGTTTACGTAATCCCAATGATGCAATTTTCACACTAGCTTTTCGTCAATTAGCATCAGTACATTTTGCACATACGTAATTTACTTATCACACTGGCCTGTACTGACTTCACACCATAACTAGACTTTGGAGGCCGGATGTGACTTTTTAGTTATGTGTGGGTAATTGCATGATCCCCAGTGTTATCATGCAGTATCAAACATGCACAAATATTTCGTCCCAAAATGAATATCCTGTAAATCTTTAGTTGCCCTCATGTTGTTTCAAACCTGTATGGCTTTCTTTCTTTTTTTGAAGGATGTTCCTTAGAAAAACGTTTTTTGTCTATACACTGAGAGTCAGTGTGGTCCAAAACAACTCTGAACCCCATTTGTAGTGTTATAGTAATAATTTATTTATATACTAATATAGTATTTTTTTATATTTTGAATTAGCTTTTATATATTTTTTATAAATTAGTGTTTATATATGTTTTAATATATTTTAATTAATTTTTAATATATTTAATATATTATTTTAATTTTAGTTTAACTTTTAGTAATTTTGTCTTTTTTGTTAGTTTTTAAAAATATTTCTACCTAGCTTTAGTTCATTAATTGTAGACTTTTAATACTTCAACTTTTTTAGTCTTTTGTTGTATATAATTTATTCTATTATCCATTTATAGTTTTTATTTAATATTTATTTATGTTTATTATTTTTGCTTTATTTCAGTTACAAAAAAGATTTTTCAATTTAGTTAGTTTAACATCATTATCCCATTGACTTTCACTGTATGGACAAAAAAAAAACACCAAAACATTTTTCAGATTTTCTTCTTTTGTGTTCCACTAAAGAAAGAAAGTCATACAGATTTGTAATGACATGAGGGTGAGTAAATGATGACAACATTTTCATTTTGGGGTGAAATCCAAAGTTTTGGCATGAAACTCGAGATGGCGCAGTCTGATAGGTCAAACGCAATCTGACATAATGACATCATTATCATATGGCGCAGCTGATTGGTTCTTTTTGTATCAGCAGCCAATGAGCTCGCTGCTCAACATTCAAATACTTGGCTAGCGCTTGCTGTAGGAGTTGCAGCGTGCTTCAGAAATCCTCCTCCTTCCCCAGCTCCACCTGTATAGATCTGCTATGGGGTGCTTCATGTATGCTATATGGGGGTTATTTCATATAGTATGTTATATGTGCAGCAGCAGTATTTCTTACATGCTCACAGCAGCATGTTATGGATGTATTGGCAGTAGCAAGTCTCGGTACTTGCTCTGCTGCAGCAGCAGCAACAGCAGCAGCGGAGCAGATCTATTCCGCCAAGACAAAACACATTAACATTGTCATGTACATTACCATGCCAGTCCCTCCGAGAGTTGTCATGACAAAAAAATCCTTTTAAGCAGCAGCTATTCCTTATATAACTCTTGTTTTTCTGCACTGTTAGGTTGGATAAGGCCGACAAGGACCCTGTCTGTCTCTGAGTGGCACCACTTACACCTGTGGACAGAATGGAGAGCGACGCTGAATCCAGAAAGCTGAACGGCCAGCCTGAGGGTCCTGCAGCCCTTTCAAAACCCAAAGAGAGCATGCAGCTCAAAAAGGAAATCTCTCTCCTGAACGGTGTCAGCCTCATCGTGGGGAACATGATTGGCTCGGGCATATTTGTATCGCCAAAGGGCGTTCTGATCTATAGCGCCTCTTACGGACTGTCTCTAGTTATCTGGGCCATCGGTGGCATCTTTTCAGTAGTGGGTGCTCTCTGTTACGCCGAGCTCGGCACGACAATCACTAAGTCTGGCGCCAGCTACGCCTACATCCTGGAGTCGTTTGGAGGCTTCATAGCATTTATACGTCTATGGACATCACTGCTTATCATCGAACCAACAAGCCAGGCTGTAATTGCCATAACTTTTGC
>NW_015555773.1:426761-445975 GCF_001515605.1 Sinocyclocheilus anshuiensis | reverse complement strand
GCCGCTCTTCCCCACTTGCGAGCCTCCGTATTCTGCTTCTCGGCTCATTGCTGCAGCTTGTATTTGTGAGTAATGTGTACATGCTGTTGCTCTACACCCTTGTTTTTCACATTCTTTAACTTTTTTGTTGTCTTTCTCACTCTGCTGTTCTCTCTTCCTTTCTCTGTTTTCTCACCATAAGATCTGATAAGCTGTTGAGACCCATTATGGTCTAACTTTAAAATGGGTCATGGGTTAGTTAATGAATAACTTGTTTTTGAGTTCAGGGAGCCCGTTCTTCTGATTCTGTGGTGCTTTTCCTCGTATACCTGTTTCACTTGGATACCTTCAGCAGTCTCATTAGACATGCCACTCTAAACATTACTGTTGCCATGACTTAACCAAACTTTTACTACTCCCAACTAATTCATCAAGTATTGAATTTAGTAGTTTTGATTGCTGTCTTTAGGGAGTAACTGATGTTGTTTGTTGTCAAAAACACAGTTAGCATTTAATTGTTATCATTCACTTCAAGGCTGGAATGCATTGCATCACTTTTAAAATCAGAGCATGTTTTAAAACACTAGGCATCATACACTTGCCGACTCTGTAAATGGTTTCAGAGAAAAACTGAGTATCATATGCTAAAATCCTGAGGATCACACACTACCAGACTTTGTTGTTCCAGAAAACGACAAATTAATGCAGAAACATGCATCCCCTTGCTAAGAGATGCACAACAAATTAAAACAATGTCTGATCTCCTCTAACTGGATGGAATCATAGTCTGAACTAAAACAAAATCAGTCTGTGCTTACCATACTCTACTTGATTTTCTGTGAAACCTGTCAACTCCAACTGCATAAAATCTGCAGACTGACTCTGACTTTTAGCAACTAGCATTGACTTGTCCAGACTGCAAATCAGGGCAAAAATCTGTGGAGTGTATTCCAGCCTTAACTTGTCAGAGTACTTGTCAACATATATATATATATATATATATATATACTGTTTATATTCTTATGCTAACATGCTTTCTGGTCATGATATTGCAGGCCTGCTGACCTTTATTAATTCCGCTTATGTTAAGTGGGGTACCAGGGTGCAGGATGTCTTCACTTATGCCAAAGTGCTGGCCCTCATCGTCATTATTATCACGGGGATAGTGAAACTGTGCCAAGGTAAAAAAAAAAAAAATGCACGAGTCTACACAATCAGCCACATCTCTTTAAGATGTTTTTGCATGATAGCATTTACATGATTGTTTTGCATGTTCGTGTCCGGGCCAAATATTCTCATGAGTTCTGAATCAGTTTAAAGGGATAGTGACTCAAAAATGAAAATTCTGGCATTTATTCACCTTCATGTCACTTCAAATCTATATGACTTTTTCATATGACGATTATATGATTATATGACAAAATTATATATTTTTTTATTCATACAAAGGTAACCAAAACCATGTGATTACCAACATTCTGCAGAAGAAAGGAAGTCATACATTCTTGAAATTACATAACGAATTTTGACAGAATTTTACATTTTGGATGAGCTATCCCTTTAAGGCAAAAATAAACAGTTTCTCTCATCGCCCATTTATTTTTATTTTTATTTTATTTCCTTAGTTTATTTAACAGGCACAGTGCACACTAAAAAGCATAACTGTAAATGTGCAAGAATTAGCCTAAAGGCTGTTTTTCTTTTGTAGTCCCTGAGCATTACGTACAAACGTAAAGTATGCACAGTATTATGAATATGTAAATGTAACACAATAAGAGGAAAACCACAATACAAAATGCATTCACATATATATATTGATCTTGAAAAGCTGTTAATCGTTTCAGTACTTTTGTAATATTTCTCACACAGGTTTTACAATGAACTTTGAGGATTCGTTCAAAGGCTCATCTCGTGACCCAGGAGATATCGCTTTGGCATTATACTCGGCTCTTTTCTCGTACTCCGGCTGGGACACGCTTAACTTTGTCACAGAAGAGATTAAGAACCCTGAAAGGTACCACTTTGAGAGAAAACTGACCCTCAGTTCCTGTTCCTGTTGTGAAAATACAGTATGTAAAAATAGGTACTGATAAGATAACACATCTGTGTCCATGCATGTCCCAGGAACCTTCCTCTCTCCATTGCAATCTCCATGCCGATTGTTACGATCATCTACATCCTCACAAACGTGGCCTATTATGCTGTGCTGGA
The DNA here is from genome assembly GCF_001515605.1 of Sinocyclocheilus anshuiensis. Lineage (NCBI taxonomy): Eukaryota > Metazoa > Chordata > Actinopteri > Cypriniformes > Cyprinidae > Sinocyclocheilus > Sinocyclocheilus anshuiensis. The sequence continues at coordinate 443,785 of NW_015555773.1, read as the reverse complement.
CATGAGTGCCATCCTCGCCAGTGATGCTGTCGCTGTGGTGAGTTCATAGACTTCTGTACTGTCATAATGTCTGTAGAGTCTGTAGTATAACAGCTAATGTTTCCTAATCGTCCCACAGACGTTTGCAGACCACACTTTGGGAGTGATGAGTTGGACCATCCCTATTGCAGTTGCTTTATCCTGTTACGGAGGTCTTAACGCTTCAATCATTGCTGCATCCAGGTCAGTCGTAAGCTTGATTTCTACATGCCATCACAGAACACTAGCTTTAGATTTTCCCCTCATTTTCTGTCCAAAGAGACCAATTGGGAACTGTGTTGGTATTATGCGTTTTGAAAATAGCCCTGTACAATTGCACTGGCTTTATGGTTGTATTATTCCACTTGAACCTCTGCTTTGTTCCTCAAGTTTATTCTTAATGACTGGTGTTAACCTCCAGGAGGAGGAACAAAGTTTAGTTCTGCTCCTGTGGTTTTTATAGGGAGCTGCTCAATTGCTCCCACCATCTGGAGCTGCTTTGTGGTAATGGCCGTGTGGGGGTTCACGTCACTATTTCATGTGGAAGATCATGCCGAGTACTGAAGATTTTTGGGAGTGTTGAGAAAACATACATGCAGTGATAATGGGAATTCAGATGCACTGAGAACTTAAATTCCTGTTTATATCTATAGCTCTTGTTTATTCAGGTGTTTCATGTATGATATGTTATGTACTTATACAGTTGATTTTGTTTTAAGGTCAAGGATGTGCAAGTATATGAGTATGAAGCTCATTTTCATACAATCTTGATGTTTTTTTATCTTTCGTCTGAAGTGTTTTTGTGCACTTATGCATTTGGTTTGCATAATCAGTTTGATTTCTCAGTATTTTGATTACGTGCGGTGTTATTTTAATATCATTGATATACTATGAAATACTTGATTTTATGTTTCAAACTAGTTTTATTTTTTCATTTTAATTTAAAAGTTTTAATAATTTAGTTGTTTTGTCATTTTATTAGTTTTATATAGTTTGCTTTCATTTTTATTTCAGTTTTAGTTATTTTAGTACATCAAGTTAAACTAAATTAAAATGAAACATGTTCCTTTGGCAACTAGCTGAAATAAAAAAGTTTTTTATGGTTGTAGTTAACTATTATAACCCTGATTAGGTGCACTTATAGAAAATGCATATACATTTGAATAAATAGTGAGTCTCTTGCTGCTGAAGGTTGTTCTTCGTGGGAGCTCGAGAAGGTCATCTTCCAGATGCTTTGTCTATGATTCACGTGGAGAGATTCACACCAGTTCCTGCTCTGCTATTTAATGCAAGTGTATTTCAGTTACAATTTACACTGCATGCATCGTAACTTTCTCTTTTATCAATGTGATTTCCTGTGACCTGTGAGAATATTTTAATAAATATACTAATATTATACTTATACTAATTAAATATTTATTTAATGTATTTATATACAAGTTATTAAAGTTTTTATTATATGCTACATTTAGCTGTACAGATATAGATGCAGTTGTAGTCTCTCAGTCTGGGACAATTTTGAGGTTTTCTGTCTCCATCTACTGGACCAAGTCACTTAGGTCGTGCTTTCTGTCTGCAGTGTGCCATGGCCCTGATCTACCTTACAGTGGAGGATGTTTTCCAGCTAATTAACTATTACAGCTTCAGTTACTGGTTTTTCGTTGGCCTGTCTATTGCTGGGCAGATCTACCTTCGCTGGAAAGAGCCAGACAGGCCCCGACCACTGAAGGTGAGGAAGTAGAGACTATACAGATGAAATAAAAATCCACCTCTGCGTTAACTGTGTTAAATATTTTTAATCCGTTGAGCTGGAAAAATTAATCGCCTGCGTTAACACACTTATTTTGGCAGAACTAGCTGAAACATACTCTAAAGTACATGAATACAGACACTTCTAGCTACACTAAGCTTGATTTCACATGTGTCATTGTGTAATTCTCAACTCAAGTGCATGGTGTATTCTCAGTGTTGCCACTAGGAGTGCTATTGCGGACATTTGTGTAAGCTGTCTTCTTCTACAATCAGTTTTCTCTTTTAAAGGCAGGGTAGGTGATTTGGTTAAAAAAAAATTTTTGTTAAAGTCTGTTCACATCCTGATAGCAATCAATAAGTTAAGAGGTCTAAACGTATTTATACACTCTAAAAAATGCTGGGTTAAATATAACCCAGCGCTGGGTTAAAAAGGGACAAACCAAGCTATTGGGTTGTTCTGAACCCAACCGCTGGGTCAAAACAACCCAATAGCTGGGTTATATTTAGCCCAGCATTTTTTAGAGTGTAGCTTTAAAAAAAACAAGTAGAAGTACATCTGATCCATTACTGTGTATTTTGAATGCATAAACCAATACAAACAGCTGTATTGGTATATACACTATGGTTCAACAGTTTGGGGTTAGTAAATTCTTAAGAATTTTTTAAAATTCTTTTATTTAGCACTTTTTTCAGCAAGAACATTAATCAAAAATGACTGTAAAAACATTTACGGTGTTACAAAAGATTTGTTTTTAAATAAATGCTGCTCTTTTAAACGTGCTTAATAATCAAAGAATCAAAGAATATGAAAAAAGTGCACCATAGTTTGTACAAAAATAATTAAGCAGCAAAACTGTTTTCAAAACTGATAATAAGAATTGTTTCTTGAGCCCTAAATCAGCATATTGCAATGATTTCTGAAGGATCATGTGACACTGAAGAATGTAGTAGCAATCACAGAAATAAATTACATTTTAGAATATATTCTTCAGTTATTTTAAATAGTAATATTATTTCAACATTACTGTTTTTACTGTATTTTTGTTCAAATAAGTGCAGCCTTGCTGAGCAATATGAGACATCTTTCATGAACATTGAAACGTGTTACTGACCCCAAACTTTTGAATAACCGGTTAGTTAGGACTGATTCAGAAATCTGAAATATTGAGACCGTGAGAAGGGAAACAGAAATGACAGATTTAGTCAGGAGTTTCCATCCTAATATCAGGTGCAATTTTGTGACGACATATGTGAATTAATGTTGTTTTCCTCTCTTCTCCTTCATATATAGTTGAGTCTGCTGTATCCCATCATCTTCTGCTTGTGTGTTGTGTTCCTGGTGGCTGTGCCACTTTATTCTGACACACTCAACTCACTCATTGGAATTGCTATTGCCCTCTCCGGAGTGCCTGTTTACTTCTTGGGTATCTATCTTCCAGAGTCCAAGCGCCCACCCATAATCACTCAACTGTTATGTAAGTACCACGGCCTTTAGCAGTGAAACATTATTTTGTCCTTTAATTAGACTGATTTACAGCCAAAACCACAGTGACCGTGATTCTTTTTAACGTGTGTCTCCCTTACACAGGTGCCATCACCCGTTTCACCCAGTTCACCTGTTTTTGTGTGCTCACCGAGTTAGACACTGTTGATTAGAACACCTGCACCCCTTTGACCCACAAACCCACTGGTTCGGGGAGAGGAAACCAATGTCTGGAGCAACAGGAAAAAGATCTTCCACACTTTTAAAGACACAGATGCACTCTTAATGTCACTGCGTTCGATGCTTCTTTTTCTTTATTATAAAAGGGCTCTGTTAAGGCCACATGGTGCACTGCAGTATTAGAAATGCCCTTGAGAACCATATGGCATGAAAATGAAGGCCATTTCGAAGCTCTGGTTCATCATAGTACCGGATCGCTCATGATGCAAACACCTCTCGGAGGACATAAACAGTTTGCGGCGATTTGTGTGTGCCATTATGAAGACATGACCAAGAATTAGATCATGTAACATTTTCCCCTTTTTTTAATCTAACATGGTTTTATTTTAGAATCTAGTTTTAAAAATGTCTAACAATTTATTGATCCACTTTTTGAAGTGAAAGAGATTTTATTTTCATTTTCCTTATTGTGATTACCTTCGCACGAATGCATCAGTTCTCTTACAGTATTTGGAGAGGTCAGCTTTAGAGGGAAGGTGATTGTATGCATTTGAACATTGAAATCTGCTGCTATGCTTCTGTACATGTAGTGAAGCATCACATGTTCGCTTGTGGAAGAGGTTAGGAAGGAATAAAGATGAAGAGTACAGCAGATGTGCTGGAAACATTTGTCGACTCAATCCAGTTATGTTTTTAAGGGTCTCTGTTCTTTGATTGGACGTCTATCTGTGTTTTTGAATTCAGTTAACTTCAGTTTCAAACTGAAAAAACAAAACAGATTGTCCAAATGAATTCATATTACAATACTAAGTGTCACGAAATTTGCTCTTCAATCATTCAGTTTCTATAAAATCATCCTTACATGTCCATTGGCCAAACAAGCAATACATTGTTACTGGTAAAAATCCCAGTAATCTCAGGATGGATGTCCAGATGTGATTAAAACAGGTCACTCTGATAAACGTTTACCTTGTAGCATGAAACACACTGAACAGCTTTCAAACTATATTGTTATTTGCCTTTATGTACAAGTGTTTCTATTAATTTATTTGAAAGAATATCAATAAAACCTTTTTGCTACCAGACAAGAACTGTTTGAATAAATGATTCATGATATTTCAGTTTAATTCTGAAGTCTTTATTTTTTTTATACACATCTACATATTTACAGGTATTTTGTTTTTCACCCCTTAGATGAACGTACAAACACTACACACATAACTGACAACACAAAGCACCCCACACTTACACAAACTCAAAATATCACCATTTTCTCTCCATACTATCTTCACATCAATCGCAAAATATCGCAAATAGTAAATCACTCGTCTCACTAACGCGGAAGTCAAAGCAACCCACACAAGTACACACACATGGGCTACTACATACATTCACTTTTGACAAAAGAACATACAGCTTCACTCAACACACGTCAGTAAAAATGGCCTCTCTCATGCTCGTATCCACACACAGAGGCTCTCAGTCAGAATCATTATACTCTCGTTCCTCCGCGTCTTCATCCTCATCTTTGTCATTCTCCAACTCCTCAATCATGTCCCGCCGGTAGCATTCCCAGCTCCTCCTGCTGTACGAGTGCTCTTCACTCCAGCAACCTGGAGAGAATAATACATTTGATTAAAAAACAACAACAAAAAAAAAACAGCTTAAACCAGAATATTATGCTCTTTTTAGAATCGTGACATAATATTGGCTGTTATAACACACCATAAGCCAAATCAACTGCAAACTATGCTCTAATAAGAAGCTATTTGCTTTGCTTCTTGATTTCTAACAAAGCTTAGACGTATGACCTCCATAACGCTCTTCTGCATTACTGTCATCCTCACTGCTCTCATCTGGGTAGTCATTTCTCCAGTTGGTTTCAGCGTTCTCATCATCCTCATCTTCATACACTTCTTCCTCCCAGGCCACTTCATCAGGGACCTGAGTATTTGAAGAGAGGGAAAAAAAGACAAATGAAAACCAAAGTAAAACTATAAAAAAAGGCATTTGTTAATTGAAAAAATGCTGAAATATAACCATTTAAATATTAGATGAAAACAACCTAAGAAAATTAGTAATGTTGCTTGCAAACTAACAGAACTAACTTTAAGTCCTGTCTTACTAAACATGCAACTAAAATTGAAAATATAAAACTAAAAGGTAATACAAAAATATAACTAATAAAATCTATAACAGTATATAAATAATATTAAAATAACACTGCAACTAACCAGCTCTCCCTCTTGTGTATAGGGTCTGACAGACAGAATGTCTTGGATCCAGCCTGGTGTGGCCGTCTCCTGGTAGTACAAGTCATACACGTAATCGTCCTCTTTCTCTCGATGTTCAGTACCGAACCCATCTCCCGACACGCTCAGCTTCTCACGAATCATCTTCACAGAGTTACACAGGATTGTCTCTGGGTCAGACATAGTCTGGGGAAAAAGAACAATTATATCTTAAGTCAATTTAATAAAGGGATTAAAAAGTATGCTTTTGAAGACAAATGTAAATTGTGCATACATATTTCTTACATGAGTTGGAGTGATTGGTAAAGGGAAACGTAGCCAAAATGTACATTCAATATATAAAAAGTGTTCAAGATGAATATTGCATGTTGCCTGAGAAAACTTTTTTGGCTTTACCTTGACAGGCATTTTGACGTTCTCCTCCTCATGCACAATATCAAACACTTGCACTTCTCCCAAAGACAGGCCACCACGGCTCTCTGTTTGGCTGTCATCGTTCTCCTCTCCTCCTCTTGCAGGAGCGGGCTCTGTCAGCAGTCCGGCCCGGTGGCTGGACAGGATCCGGTACCGCTCCTCTCGCCTGGTGCTCCATTTGACACTGCGTAGATCACCGACGATCCTCTGAGTGCTTCCTTGTGATGGCCGCAAGGCATGATGGGCCAGACGTGGGCGAGCCAGAGCCTCACGGACATGTGGCTGTACCGGAGCGTCCTGTAAAGAGAATTGATACATACATTAGACTACAATAGCAAATGACAATAAAACAGACAATTATGGTCATATAGATTTAACCACAGCCACTGTTTGGATTTGACAATTATTTTGATCACGAGTCTAATTATTTACACATTCTATCTATCCAAGCATCAATTGCTACATAAATCTATAAATCCACCCATGGTCTGGTTGCCTGAGAAAACTTTTTTGGCTTTACCTTGACAGGCATTTTGACGTTCTCCTCCTCATGCACAATATCAAACACTTGCACTTCTCCCAAAGACAGGCCACCACGGCTCTCTGTTTGGCTGTCATCGTTCTCCTCTCCTCCTCTTGCAGGAGCGGGCTCTGTCAGCAGTCCGGCCCGGTGGCTGGACAGGATCCGGTACCGCTCCTCTCGCCTGGTGCTCCATTTGACACTGCGTAGATCACCGACGATCCTCTGAGTGCTTCCTTGTGATGGCCGCAAGGCATGATGGGCCAGACGTGGGCGAGCCAGAGCCTCACGGACATGTGGCTGTACCGGAGCGTCCTGTAAAGAGAATTGATACATACATTAGACTACAATAGCAAATGACAATAAAACAGACAATTATGGTCATATAGATTTAACCACAGCCGCTGTTTGGATTTGACAATTATTTTGATCACGAGTCTAATTATTTACACATTCTATCTATCCAAGCATCAATTACTACATAAATCTATAAATCCACCCATGGTCTGCAATGGGATTGTATGACATCAAGTATAACACCTGTAGTTTAATATCGCCTACACTGTAGGTCATTTTTTCCAGCACACGAGAAAAACAAGCGATACAGTACAAACACACTTAAAAGAGCATCTGGCCAAAAGTTGAAGTGTTACAAACAAGAGATTTTTTTAACACATGCATTTTGACATGTGCGCTCGCGAGTCATGACGTCATTACGCATCCGAAAACAATACAGCGCGTTTCTCCTGACGGCTGACGTTCAGACATTACCTGCGACACCACGGTGGCCACCAGTTTGAACACGGAGTTCTCTATCTTGGGCTCCTGTGGCTCTGGTTCACTCTCGTCGCTGGGCTGAGCCGCCGTGGCCTCCGGACGGATCCGCTTACAGGCCAGCAGCAGCGCGTCCGCCGGATCAGTGCCTCTCTTCCTCTTCACTCGCAGAATGGTCGTGCTCGGGTCCATTTCGCTAAAGACGCGTCTACCGTGTCACCACAGAGCGATTTCAGATTACAGACAAACAAGTACACGAGCCTGCCAATGACAACAACAACCTGCGCTGTAGCCTTTCTTTCTTCCTTTTCACTCGTTTTTCTCCTTTGGCGCTTTTCTCTTTAGTGACCGTCTCATTCTGGAACAGTAGCGCCACGCTGCGGCGTGGAGTTTCTTAAACGTTTATATGCGTCCCCATATTGTTGCAATTAACCGCCTGCAGAGGTCGCGGTTTAACTGGGTTTAATTAAAGATTGGCGAAAAGAGGCCACTTGAAATGCTTAGATCAACTACTGTTTTGTTTATTGTGGACCATGGATTTTTTTTTTTAAACAACTTAAGTCAAGCAACTTAAGAAAATTAACATAATATTTTCTCACAGGGACTTTTCTGTCCCTTTGGAACATGGTTTAATTAAAATCCCATATAGTTTATGAAAGTATATGCCCATATTGTAGGCCTAATAGATTTAAACATTGGAATAACATTCTTTTATTAGGACAAATTTTTAAAGATTTTTACACCATGATATACATTCTATTATATTTGATTTATAAAATCTAAATTAACCAGCTGCTAGCTAACCCTTTCCCCAAAAGTTAGAAAAATGAATTACTATCACACACAATGTTAAAACAAACAAAAAAACGCTATAATATATTATATTATAATTCACTTGGCTGATCAAGGCCATAACCAAATCTTTATGACTGTAAATTGTATAGTTTGATGAAACACACTTTGAAGAAGAAGTCAAGCCTTAATTGAAGAATCAGCCATACAGTAGCCTATATGACATTGTGCAGTTTTAAGGTAGACCGCATAACTATTTACAGTATAAACTGCTATACTAATCTACTAGTTTACTACAAATGAATGTACTACGAGGGAATGTGTTATGTTTAGCATAATCCTGAGTTTGTAAATCTATTATATCCCACTTTTCTTGCCCCCTTTTTATTCTGTGACATTAAAATCGATTCAGTCCGGACTGCATGGGCTCTTGGAGATCAATAAAAGGAACACTTCTGTGTGAATGCGCTCACACCCCCATCCCCCGACACACACAGAATCAAGGAGAGACAGAAAAGGTTCTCTTTCACACACACGCACACACACGCTCGCGCACTCGCTCTATTGCACACATCTTCTGTTGAAGCGCTCATAAGCGCGAATCCACTGACAAAGTGCGGATGAAAATGAGAGGGACACTCGTGTTAGAGTAAACGCGTGTTTTTGAGTTCGACCCTAAACTCTGAACCGATCACCATGGGAGCTGTTTGGACTGCACGGCTCCTCTGTTTGTTTTTGCTCTTGTTAAATACTCGCCAAAGCGCCGCAGTTCCTCACAACACTGGTAAGAGTCTTCACTTTGTTACGCGCGATACTCTACACACGCAATTTCGATTTGCACGTTTTTGCGACTTGTTTAACTCCCTTTGTTTTGATACCATTTTTTTTTTTTTTTACTTTTCTGTCAAAACTAAAAAGATATTTTAAAATGTGTTAATATTTTTCCTGACGTTTAATCTTTTTGGACGTTTTGAGTATCAGTTTATATTACAGTGTTTGTGTTTACGCATTCTAATTACTACAGTCACAACAATAGTGAAGTTTATTTACAATAGTGACGTTTTGCAGTTCATTAGTAATCTGCAGTGTAAAGTCAGCAATGTTTACAGTAAAGTCTCGTGCTGTATTTTTTGTGATACCCAGATTCAGATCAGTGTGCAGACGGAAGCGATGCCTGTCACATTGATGCTATTTGTCAGAATACCCCAACTTCATACAAGTGCACTTGTAAAACAGGATTTAAAGGGGACGGGAAACATTGTGAAGGTAACAGCTCCCTTTCACTTCATTTAAACAGACTCTGGACTACCCTGTAGTCTGGAAAACCTCACTTTTTAATTATTGTATACAAGCACTGTACACATAGTATGCAATTTCAATTGTTTATTCTTTAGTAGTTTTTAGTTTTTGTTTACTTTCTTTCGTTCAAAAAAAAGAAAAGTGTTTTGCTGTTGTATTGGCAGGGCAATGCCCCTATAATGCAGAAATTGCAAACATTTGTCAGCCTTGATTTCTGTTCCATTTCCTAGACATTGATGAATGTGATCTGGAATACAACGGCGGCTGTGTACACGAATGTAACAACATACCCGGCAATTACCGCTGTACTTGCCTTGATGGGTTTCATTTGGCACATGATGGACACAACTGTCTCGGTAAGTACAAATTCATGAAGAAATCACGTATACATGTGCGAGAGGTGAAAGTTAATGATCGTATGGGATGAGTTACTCCCACGACATACTACAAGTGTTTTGAAACAGAATTCCCTTATTTCCACTTAGTATATTTGTACTAGCAAATATCCACATGATCAAATCTGATCAAATGAGACTTGGTTTTATGTGGTATGTGGAAATGTGCTGTTTTGTGATGTCATTATCAGTGCTTTAACACACTCTGTCTCTAGATGTGGATGAGTGTATCTTCAACAATGGTGGCTGTCAGCATGTATGTATCAACACCATGGGAAGCTACGAGTGCCGCTGCAAGGAAGGCTTTTTCCTGAGTGACAATCAACACACATGCATCCATCGCTCCGTGGGTGAGCTACAAACCTTTAATGGCTCAGTCTACCATGTTCACCATCATACTGAATGATGAATATATAACAGGGTCACCATGCATCCTCTTTTTTTCCCAGCCTGGACTTCTAAATTGCCTAAAATTTCTGGATTTTGGCTTTGTTTTATTGTTTTCATACTAGCAGAAGGTAATGACTGAAATGTAGCTCAGCTTGTGGTACCAATAGCTTACACATGCTTTATACATAATTGACCAGTCGTGGCATGTGAGAAGATGGGATCTACATAGAACGGTTACAACAATGGTGGCTGTCAGCATGTATGTATCAACACCATGGGAAGCTACGAGTGCCGCTGCAAGGAAGGCTTTTTCCTGAGTGACAATCAACACACATGCATCCATCGCTCCGTGGGTGAGCTACAAACCTTTAATGGCTCAGTCTACCATGTTCACCATCATACTGAATGATGAATATATAACAGGGTCACCATGCATCCTCTTTTTTTCCCAGCCTGGACTTCTAAATTGCCTAAAATTTCTGGATTTTGGCTTTGTTTTATTGTTTTCATACTAGCAGAAGTTAATGACTGAAATGTAGCTCAGCTGGTACCAATAGCTTACACATGCTTTATACATAATTGACCAGTCGTGGCATGTGAGAAGATGGGATCTGCATAGAACGGTTAAAGCATTGCAAATACATGTACATATAATGTATGAGGATTGTAAGAAAACTGAGCCAAAATATTTTTGACAATTTAGAAATCCTGACCAGGACATGTCAGGGAAAAAGACACCATATGTTCTTGGTTCACAAGTGGTCAGTCAGGTCGTGATGGATATTTTTCTGAACTTGGATGTCAAAAGTGCATCAAGAAAGGCTTGTTTTGTGTATTTGCAGAGGTGTCAGTGTGCTCAGGGGTAAGTGCAAAGGAAAGCCAACCTAATTTCTAAATGTTCTCACATAAGATCATGATTGACAGCACAATGGCGAATGACAGCTTTTAAGTTGAGTTCCCTCTCTGGGGCATTATCTATAGCCGTTCAGTTCCAAAGGGCCCATGCTGTGGGAAAGGGAGCCCCATGTTCAGAGGAACAAAACAAGTTAATAACTGCAACACTCAGGGCTTTGTGGCCTGTGTCATAGATGAGAATAAAAAACCTTTTTATGTGTCTGTAGCTTCTCAGCTGCGAGTATTTCTCCTCGGTAAATTGAGCTAAGGTTTGCAAGGCTTTCCACCCCATTTGCTTTCTCGGGGTAAACTTGCTAAATCCTATCAGCACATCCACTGAGCTGCAGAGTGAATGGGAGGAAACCAGCCCTCTACACTGACCCATAGACCCGCTATTGATGTCAGGTCAGGGTGTGTGGAATTAAATGGCGTTGAATTTGAAAAGAATTCCAACAACAGGTACCCCAAGGGTTTGGATATTTTTCCCTCTGATTAGTAACTACTCTGATTATTTTTTTTGTTCCTAGAAACTGATTAGTAATGTAAAGATTAACTAAAGTAGCCATTAACTTTATTAGGGATGTAAAGTCTATTATGTAGCTGAAACAATTACTATGAAAAACCACAGAGCTGCATAGGGTTTATGTCTTAATTGGCATTGAATGTTGATCAAATCAATTTGTTTTCCTTATATTATTATTATGTTTATTTTCTTACAATGAGTTTTGCTTGGTTGGCAAAATGTTATTATTTTATTACGTATCCACCTTATTTTTCCTGTAAGAGCAGGCAAGGTTATTCGTAAATTTTATGGGATTGGCTTCCAGTGTCATTCACTTCCAGCTATTTTTAGCTGTACAATACAGCTAGTTTTGCTGCTTGATATTGCAAACTATTGTGTCTTACAATCAGTGTTGGGCAAGTTACTTCCAAAATGTAATGCATTATATATTATTAGTTACTGTCTTTTCAAAGTAATTAGTTACATTACAATATTACTGTCTCTGAATTGTTAATTTTGAGTTAAAATATGTTGTTGTAACTTGCGTTACTGAGATTGTAACGAGTAATAATATTACCCAATTTTGATTAGTAATGCGTTATATTACTGCGTTACAGCAAAAAGTAATATACTACTGTAATATTATTACTTTTGAAATGCGTTACTCCCAACACTGCTTACAATATTATTTTAATGTATTATCTTAATTATGAACGCACTGGTTTGTAGTGCAAATAGTTTTACCGTTTACTGCACTTTTTTTATTCTTCTCATTATTTTCCTACAGCGTCTAATGAACCATAAGTCTCACACATTCACAGAAAATGGCTTACTTCTGCAATGAAAAATGAGGTGGATAGCCTATAAATCAAAAATAACACATTTAATTTTAAAGGGATTGTTCAACCAAAAATGAAAATAAAAAATGCTCACCTTCATGTCGTTCCAAAAATGTATGACATTCTTTCATAAAAGAAGATATTTTGAGACATGTCTCAGTGTTTTTTTTATTTTTTTATTTGTCCAAACATTGGAAGTCAATGGTCGCCAAAACTGTTTGGTTACCAGCATTCTTCAAAATATCTTCTTTTGTGTTCCACAGAAGAAAGAAAGTCATAAAAGTTTGGACTGACATGATGGTGAGTAACTGATAACAGGATTTTTATTTTTGGGATAACTATCCTTTTATTATGTTATTAACGGAACATTCAGTTTAATATAAACTGATGGTTGAGTCAGAATTATTTTCTGTGGTAATCAACAGCATGCCACAGTTTCTGTAGACAGTGCTTATTCCGGAATACGTTTATGTAATACCAAAAGGAAGCATTTCAGGCTCTCTGATTGTATCTCTTCTTCACAGAAGGCCTGAGCTGCATGAATAAAGAACATGGCTGTGCTCACATCTGTAAGGAAACACCCAAAGGTGGCGTTGCCTGTGAGTGCCGGCCGGGTTTTGAGCTGGCCAAGAACCAGCGGGGCTGCATCCGTACGTGTGAATGGCATTTCTGAGCCACCATTAAGCTGAGAAATACCACATGACCACTCGCTGGAGCTGTTGATGTGATGCTGTTTGTGTTCTGTGGCATAGTGACCTGTAACCATGGCAACGGGGGCTGCCAGCACATCTGTGAGGACACCGAGCAGGGGCCCATCTGCAGGTGTCACGTCAGGTACACCCTGCACACAGATGGCAGAACCTGTGTAGGTAAGGCTGCTTTACTACTTCTAAAGCTTTTGTCCCAACCCACTTCTCCGGCTAGTGTTTCTGATGATGTCTTTACAAGTATTTTAAGCTGATCTGTATTTTATCTACTTATGTGCAAAGGTGGTGATAGAGATCTCTCATTCAGACACAAACACACGCTTTATCTGATAATGAGGAAGTACAGCTGGAGCTTGCAGGCTGTGTGTGGGGTCTGCATTTATCGTTGTCTCTCTCTGTGTTCTGTCAGCATTGTCCATGATTTTGCTTCTGCTCTTCTTGATTGTCCTGAAGCATAGAACATGACGATCTTTATTTATCTGCGAACACTACAACACAGCGCCACAGTGGTTAGGACAGTCAAGCAGTCAGGGAGGTCTCTTTGCCTGGGATTGGTTGCTGTTGTAGATGTTTTTGTTTATGAAAAGTTCAGGTGTACTTATCGGTGTGGTTGCTTTTTTAGGTTAGATTGCACTAGATGATGTGATGATTGCACTGTGTGATGCCAGTGAAAAACATTGCAGCAAAATGTGATAAACAGTCTCCTGCTTAAGATGCAGCTGATAACTGCTCCTGCATTATTCAGTGTTGTGCACTGTACATATAAATGCTTTCATTTAGTGGACACATTCATTCAAACCAAGTTTCAAATAAGCCAACAATATTTGTAATATGCGTGCATTTATTTATAGAATAATTTCTATTATATATATATATATAAACACTAGTGTTCAAAAGGTTGGGGTCAGAAGATTTTTTTTAGTGTTTAATTTTTAAAATTATTAAAATTTGAAAGTCTCTTATGCTCACTAAGGATCAGAAATACAGTAATATTATAAAAATTTGTGATAACTGTTTTCTATTTGAATTTTCTGCAACCATTACTCCAGTCTTCAGTGTCACATGATCTGTCAGAAATCACTCTACAATGCTGATTTGGTGCTCAAGTAACATTTCCTGTTATTATCAGTGGTAAAAACCATGCTTATATGTGACCCTGGACCACAAAACCAGTCATAAGGGTCAATTTATTTGAATTTGAGATTTATAATAATGAATAAATAAGCTTTCCATTGATGTATGGTTTGTTAGGATAGGACAATATTTGGCCGAGATACAACTATTTGAAAATCTGGAATCAGGGTGCAAAAAAAAATCAAAATATTGAGAAAATCTACTTTAAAGTTGTCCAAATGAAATCCTTAGCAATGCATACTACTAATCAGATATTAAGTTTTGATATATTTACGGTAGGAAATGTACAAAATATCTTCATGGAACATGATCTTTTCTTAATATCCTAATGATTGTTGGCATAAAAGAAAAATCACTAATTTTGACCCATACATTGTATTGTTGGCTATTGCTACAAATATACCCATGTGACGTATGACTGGTTTTGTGGTCCAGGGTCACATATGTAAATATTGATTATATGTAGGTAGTATTATGATTTTGTTTAAAAACTACAGAAACTATGCATCTGGCTCTGATTTCTTCCTGATCTGACGCTTTAAAAAACCTTTCATTGGTGTAAATTAAAATAATCAGGTTGATTCCATCATATTCAGTTTTTACATTTCAACAAAGCATTTCTTAGGTGACCTGGCAATGTAACTTTTTACCAGCACGTAAGGTATATATTGTTCACATGCTCTGTTGTCTGTCTTTTTTAGAAAGGGATGAAACGGCCCCCACAACCCCTGATCACAATGCCACGTCCTTGGCCGAGGTAGACAAACGAGTTAAGCGTCGACTGCTTATGGGTAAAATCCTACCAATAACAATCCATACATAATCAAATCAATTCATAGTATGCAGACAGTTTCATCCAGAGAAATAGGGTTAAATATATCAGTGCTTATAGAGAAAACCAAGAAGTGTCGTGTTAACCTATAGTGCATATATTTAGAAGCGTATACCCCGGCCAGGCTAAGCATTCCACAGTCTTTTAGGTAAACTGTGAAATGACTGGAGACCCACACTTCACAACCTCTGATTTCTCCCTTGTAAAATATGTCCTGGTGATAGAGTGGTACATTTCACATGTTTTTCTCTCATGCAGAGAGAGACAGGGACTGGGGATGTTTATCGTACAGTGCTGAGTGTTGTATTTGTCTCTGCCAACTCATATTTACACAGCGCGCTGCATATGGCCTCTTTGTCCTTGGCCTTCTACATGTGTGCAGTGTGATATAGTGTATAGACTTCCTAGCACAGACTGTTAAAATATGAATGAACTGATTGATCTTGCAATGACTGATTGACATAATTGATCAACCTGAGGCTTTCTCTGTCAGTACTGCTGTTTCTAACTTGTCATGTCTTTCTTTCTTCTGCTCTTTAGAGACATGTGCGGTGAATAACGGAGGCTGTGACAGCACCTGTAAGGACACATCCACAGGTGTACGCTGCAGCTGCCCTGTAGGATTTACTCTTCAACCTGATGGCAAATCCTGCAAAGGTATGAATCAGATTTTTTCCTTTATACACATATTTCAGTTGCTTTTAGGCTAAATCTCACAAAAACATGTCCAATTCAATCAAAAGCAAAAAATGTACACTATATTTCACAAGTTTGGGGTCATCAAATGAATACTTTTATTCAGCAAGGATGCATTAAAATGGTCAAAAGTGACAGTAAAGATATATTTTTTTAAAGATTTTTATTTCAAATAAATGCTGTTCTTTTGAAGTTTCTAGTCATAATATAATCATTTCCACCATATCAGTACCAAATCAGCATATTAGAAACATTTCTGAAGAATCATGTGACACTGAAGACTGGAGTAATGGCTGCTGAAACTTCAGCTTTGCTTTCACAGAAATAAATTAGATTTAAAAATGTATTAAAATAGAAATTGGTTATTATGAATCATAATAATATTTCAGAATTTTGCTGTTTTTATTGGTAAAATAACCTTAGCGAGCATGAGAAATAAAAAAAAAAAAACTTACTGCCCCAAAATTTTGAACAGTAGTTAAATATTATATTATATTATATTATATTATATTATATTATATTATATTATATTATATTATTTAATTTAGTGCTGTCAAACGATTAAGCGCATGTGTCATGTCATGATTATGAAGGTGTCATGTCAGTCTTATGCACACCCCTTCAAGTAAAGTGTTACCGAAGTTTCTAGTCATAATATAATCATTAAAATAAATGTATCTCAGTTTCCACCATATCAGTACCAAATCAACATATTAGAAAAATTTCTGAAGAATCATGTGACACTGAAGACTGGAGTAATGGCTGCTGAAACTTCAGCTTTGCTTTCACAGAAATAAATTAGATTTAAAAATTTATTAAAATAGAAATTGGTTATTTTGAATCATAATAATATTTCAGAATTTTGCTGTTTTTATTGGTAAAATAACCTTAGCGAGCATGAGAAATAAAAAAAAAAAAACTTACTGCCCCAAAATTTTGAACAGTAGTTAAATATTATATTATATTATATTATATTATATTATATTATATTATATTATATTATATTATTTAATTTAGTGCTGTCAAACGATTAAGCGTGATTAATCACATCCCAAAATAAAAGTTTTTGTTTTCATAATATATGTGTGCATACTGTGTATATTTATTATGTATATATAAATACACACACATGCATGTATATATTTTGAAAA
>NW_015555773.1:402033-426724 GCF_001515605.1 Sinocyclocheilus anshuiensis | reverse complement strand
ATTATATTATTTAAGCAATATATAATTTTTTTGATTTGGGGGGGTCAGGTGATAATGTCACAGATAATAATCTTGACAGGTTTCGTGAGATTCACCCTATAGCTGATCAGTCCATCTATGTTCTACAGTTTGATTTGGTCCTTCTCTGTCTCTCAGACATTGATGAGTGTGAACTCCATAATGGTGGCTGTGACCACTACTGCAGGAACACAATTGGCAGCTTCGAATGTAACTGTCGAAAAGGCTTCAAACTGCTGACGGACGAGCGTTCTTGCCAGGGTAGGATGCTCTTCTTCTGCTATAGGTCCAACACAATGTAGAGAAGCAGCGTGGGGGTTGGTGTTAGTATCTGTGTTTGTAACTAAGCTTAAAGATAAGACCGGGTGGGAGTCTCATGAAGGGTGCCAGTATCAACTTGCAAGATTCCTTTGAAGATCCTTAACATGGACTAAGAGTATAACTCTCAGCCCTAAAAGAATATATTTAGTTTAAGCACACAGACAACTCCCTCTCCTTGATACAAGTCTTCTGAGGAAAGCACCTTTCCCTGTTATTAATTAAAAGCCTCGATTGATTTCTTTTAAACTGAATATGGAGCCTTTGAACAGAAAATGAGAGTGTGCTTGATGTAAAAGCTGTGCAGTTTTCAATTTAAGCTCATTTTTGTTTGATTATAGATATTGACGAGTGCTTTTTTGAGAGAACGTGCGACCACACTTGTGTAAACTCACCTGGTAGTTTCCAGTGTGTTTGCAACAAGGGCTACACTCTTTATGGGCTTACCCATTGTGGAGGTAAGGATAAAAACAGCTATTTAAAGATTTTTTTTTTTAAATTAAAATCAAAGGTCCTTGATACTGTTTTATTGATTTTGATGAATCACACAGAATTATTACAGATGAAGTGCAACTATATGACTTTTGTCGGTTCCTCCATTCTCAGACATAAACGAATGTAGTTTGAACAATGGAGGATGTGAGCACACCTGTGAAAACACCATGGGAAGCTTTGAGTGCCACTGTCATGCTGGTTACAAACTGCACTGGAACAAGAAAGACTGTATCGGTAAGATGAGCCTGAGTGATTCTGAATGCTGGATTTCTATATCTGATGATGTTGGCCTAGATGGAAATCAGTTCTTCATCCCTGGGAGTTAAAAGCAGGAGATACTTTTGTGTTTCTCTATCTGGCTCTCTCTGTCTGTGCTATTGCTGAACAAACAGATACCAGGTGCTGTCTAACTCAAATCTCACATGTCGCGCTGTACATTCATATTCTCATCTTGAACATACTGCATTGTTGAGCTTTTTTCTAACTCATAACTCGTCCACCTTCCTCTCAGCATGCATAATATAGCTTCACATTTAAGCATTGTGATTTTCACATTCAGAAGCAGAGGACTCTGCACTAGTGCCGCCACCTGCCAGGCCCACTCTCAACTGCAGTAAGCAGGGAGGGGGTGAGCTATGCTACCTGACCTGCCAGTCGCAGGTTCATATTAGTAGTGGTGAGTGTTACAGCATTTAGAGATCTTCCTTTGTCTACATGCTAGAGTTTGCTTGGAGCTTTTCTGACACCTTCACCTTCACCTGTAGGAGCTGAAGATTCATACACCGTGACCTGTGGCATGCCCCTGCCGTGCCACGCAGGAGGACAGTGGAAAGGGAATGGATCATATTGCCCAGGTAAATCCATGTGGATGTGTGTACTGGGTTTGAACTGTTCCAAGCAGTGTATACTGTTTACTACGTAATACTATAAATCAGTGATGGGCAAACTTGGCCCTTCCAGCCCACTTTCCTGCAGAGATTTGATCCAACCCTGATATGACTCACCTGCCTGTAGCCTTCTAGTAGTCTTGAAGACAATGATTAGCTGGTTCAGGTGTGTTTGATTAGGGTTGGAGCTAACCTCTGAAGGAAAGTGGCCTGGAAGGGCCAAGTTTGCCCCCCCCCGCTATAAATATACTATTGTAGTAATTGTTAATATTTTGAATTAGCTTCAAATTCAATTTGAGTCATTTGATGTTCTTTTGTCGTTTTTATTCATTTTAATATTTTAATATTTTAGTTTTATTATAGTTTTAGTTTTAATATTTTTTATTTCGCTTTAATATATTTTGGTTTTCGTTATATAAATTTAGCGATTTTTGTACTTAAAGAAATGATAATTATGTCATTAATTACTCACCCTCATGTCGTTCTAAACCCGTAAGACCTTCGTTCATCTTCGGAACACAAATTCAGGTATTTTTGATGAAATCCGAGAACTTTCTGACCCTGCATAGACAGCAAGGGTCCTACCACATTCAAGGCACAGGAAGGTAGTAATGATATTGTTAAAATAGTCCATGTGACATCAGTGGTTCAACCGTAATTTTATGAAGCTACGAGAATACTTTTTTTGTGCAAAGAAAATAAAAATAATGCACAAACAACACGCATGCATCATGGCACTCTCAATAATGGTGGAGGACTGTCCCAGGAGAGAAGAAATCATCGTATAAAGTCTTTTTTTTGTTGTTTTCTTTGTGCACAAACAGTATTCTTGTAGCTTGTCCTTGTGATGAATATGATGAATGATGAATATGATGAGTGTATAAGTCACAGTGTTCCTTTCTGTTACAGGTTCTGGAATCAAAACCATTGCTACATTTAAATCTGGACAGGGGACGTGCAATCTGAAGCGGAGTCAGGAAAATCTTGCACAGAGCTTTAAAACCGCCCTGTCAGGTACTGGTTTTCACTGAAAAAATATGCAGTTGACTACTAAAGCAGCAATTTGTTTGCACATACTTTAAGTCAAAGTCTAAAGCCAGCACATTAATAAAACACTGTGACATGACTATATTAGTCAAATTGTACGACCGAAACAAATCACTAGCTTTCTTTTATTTCCCTCTATGCAAGTAGACTTAATGGAAATAAAAAATAAGTGAGTGATGCAGCAAGCCAGACACAGAGATACTTATAATAAAACTAATACTATAATAAAACTATATATTTCACAAGTTTGGTCTGAAAAGATTCTGAAAAGAGTCCCACACTCTTCAGTGAAAGACTATAACTTGAAATATTTGATTCCCTCTCCGCTCATGTGTGATTCTTTCTACACTGTTATCCATACTGGAAGCATAAGGGATGTAAGAAAATAAATTTGATTTCAATACACAAAGAAAGCAAGAGTTAAGCCTGCCTTTTCATTTCGGACCCTCTAAATCCATTAAGTCTTTAATATCTATTCACTCAGATAAAAGAGCCACCGAGAATGTCCAGTTCAGCTTTGTTAGCCTGCACTGTGCCTCTTCAAGCAGACAGCAACGTAGTCGCCACGGGCGGAAGGCTGGCGAGGAGGAAGGGTCCTCCATCACTGCCCAGTTTGAGCTGGATGTGAACCTGGAGGAGGTAACAGGTTGGTTTCGTGCACTGCATGTGTATGTTTCAGTAGAAACCTTAGGCCTCTCACTGCTTGCTCGCATCTCTCCCTCTTCCTGCTCCTGTCGCTGTTACTAAAACAAGCCAACAGGTGAAAGTATCTCCTGGTTTAAGATGGAAGTGGGTTCTATATTTAATAGTGGACAGTGTGCACGTTATGGGTGTTTGTGTGCACTCTATGTATGTATGAGATATGGTATCCAGTATTTCTCTCAGCAGAGGGCTGTGACCTGGCATGTGTTCGGCGGCGCTCTGAGAAGCGGCTTAGGAAGACTATCCGCACTCTTCGGAAGTCCATTAACCGGGAGCAGTTTCACCTGCACTTCGCTGGATCGGAGTATGAGCTGGCTAAGAAACTCGTCCGACCCGCTGACCTACCAGACCACTGCGGCACCGGACAGGTTCTGCTAGACAAGAAATGTGGTGAGTGCAAATACACGCCACTTACAGTTGCTTGAGGACACAAAATATTTGTTAGGATTCACATATGTATTATATTATTTACTTTGCATGTTGGTTGTGCTCCAGGTCACTTATTATGTCTAGTTGGAATGAATCGGTTTTATTCGACAGTTTTTCAAATATTGTATATTGTAGAAGTGGATTTGGCATCAGTGCAGGCCAGATGACTGACATATATTAGGTGTTATATAGTATAATATGTATGGTGTGAGAAAGTTGGCGTGAGTTTTATTTAAGAGGCAAGACTGGGAAACAGAAGGCTGCTGTTGGCTCTTACAGCTAAATGCTGTTCCAACCTCAAGACTGAAGCAGAGTACATGTTTTGTGTGACAGGCGCACTTCAAATCAGCTTGCTACAGCATATGTTCAACTTGGCATCCGTTTCCTTTAGCCTCTAGAATAAACATCTCAGAGGGACTGTATGTGAGGCACAGCTAATTCTTTGTCTGGAGGCCTCATTGTGTTGAACATTATCTCATTGCCTTCATTGTCTTTGACATAAGGCTCTTTCAAAGATGCCTTTTTAAGGTGACAGTATTGCTGAGGTTGTTTGTCCTCTTTTATGGTGGAAAAGTCCATTATCTTTTACAGGCTCAGTTTCAGCAGTAATGCAGACAACCAAAGGCTCTCTGCTTTTTTGAGGCTCTTCAGTTGCTGTAAAGACTTCTTTGTAACAGTCTCAGAGTAAAATGTTATTGCTCTGTGATTGCACTTCCATAGCTACAGAGACTTAATAGACATCTCAGTTATGCTTTGTCCATGTATCAAATTTGTGATGTTTCACGTAAAATTTATCTAAAGAAATATGAGATGGTTGGTGACAAGCAGTAGGTGAGAGCTGTAAAATTACAGCATGTAATTTTAGCATAGCTCAGATAGCTTAACTTTGGAAGAATCTGGCGAGCTTTCAAGTTCATATTGACTTTTGCATTGGAGTTTGAGACATATTTTACATTTCTTAAATAATTTTTTAAAAAGATGTTTTTACTTGAACAAGTTTCTTAAGAATGCATACAATTAATGCATAAAACATGAGAGTAATGACATTTAGCAATGTTACAAATATCCTTTTCAAATAAATGCTGTTCCTTTGAACTTTGCATTTGTTTAAGAAAAAAAAATGTGGCTTTGCAGAATCTGGCGAGCTTTCAAGTTCATATTGACTTTTGCATTGGAGTTTGAGACATATTTTACATTTCTTAAATTATTTTTTAAAAAGATGTTTTTACTTGAACAAGTTTCTTAAGAATGCATACAATTAATGCATAAAAAATGAGAGTAATGACATTTAGCAATGTTACAAATATCCTTTTTAAATAAATGCTGTTACTTTGAACTTTGCATTTGTTTAAGAAAAAAAAATGTGGCTTTGCACAAAAATATTAAGCAGTTTTATAGCAGTCACTGACTGTTTTATATTAATTTAAAAATTAAACACTGCTTTCAATATTGATATAAATGATTTCTGAATATAAATGATTTAGCTTTGCCATCACAGAAATACATTTCATGTTAAAATACTGTATATTAAAATAGAAAATAGTTCATAGTATGACTGTTTTTTCTGTACTTTTGCTGTCCAGATACCTTCTGTCTCTATCTGTGTCTATTTTGAAGTAGTTTGGGGAGTTTGCAGTGGTTCTCTCTTCTTCGACTCAGGGTGTGGGGTTTTGAGTTGTTTGATCCATTTTGGGTTACTCTCCACTGGAGAATGATAATGGAGGAAAATGAAGTAAGAAGACCGGTGACCACTGACCAGCTCGCTCCTCATTGTTTTACAAATCACAAGTCCCACAAGTCCAACTTTACAGATCCAAGCTATACGTCTACATCTCATTTAACATGTTTGGAAAGCGATGCCAAGTGAATTGTACACACTTGCCAATAAGTAATTAATTGAATCCATGCTGAATATAGGATTGTAAGTTTTGCTCTTTTCACTAAAACAGGCGTACAATTAAGGTACACAAAAGTGTAGTGTCCAAGTGCCAGCTTAAATAGAGCTCTAAAAAGAGCTATATTTTTTCCTCCCTGTTCTGGCCTCCCCCACTGGCTTGCATCACTGAGTGCAGTTTAGCCTTTTCAGTTTGCCCACTCCATTGTAAATCCCAGTGGGGCTTGTTCAAGCTCCTGGAGTGAGTGGGGAAAATCTGTGCTTCAACACTTCTTCGCAGCTTTACAGACCTGCCTTTGCTTTTTAAACCCTGAAGAGTGATCAGAACCCATCATGAAATATATTCTAGTTCACCCAGTAAATAAAATTCTGTCATCATTTTGTCACCCTTATTTTCATTCCAGAACTGCATGACTGTTTTTCTTCTGTAGAACGATATTTTGAATTTTTGAATATCTCATTTTTTTTAGACGGCATTGACTTTAACGGTATGAGCAAAAATATTGTTCATAATATCTTTTGTGTTCCAACTGAAGAAACAAACACGTTTGTCATTTTTGTGTAAAATTTCATGCTAATTCACTTAAAGCACACATACATTTTGACATGGATTGAACATGTAATCCATTAGTTAGATATCACAAAAACACACAATGATGAACTCTATATGAACAGCAAAACTAAACGGTCACAGAAGGAGGGGTTTGCCTAAGTTTGCCCTCTCAGCTGCCGCTTTCCTCTCCTGTCCATAAATGTGCTAAGTTATTGTTTGCTTGTTTGCTTTTGTAGGGGGGTGTTTTAGAGGGCTGTTTATTCAAGCAAGCAGTTTAAGAGCCAAATTCCTCCTTAGGCAGGGCCACTCTGTGTGACCCCAGGCAGTGAGCGGCTCAAGAGAATTGACTTCAGCGACACCATGGGAATCAATTAGCATCAGCTGTTTGGGCCCCTGCCTGATAGGCGCAAGGAGCGATTGGACTCCGCTGAATGGGGGGATTCACAATCCTGACCCCTTTTATTGGGTTCAGCTCCTTACCACTGTGATACCATAGTGTTTGCCTATGTCATCAAATAGGCAAAAGCCAGGGAATTGAATAGAGGTGAAAGGTCCTTTAAACCTCTTTGGGACCATCAATTCGAGGATTCAATAGAATCATCGCTTTGCATTTGAAAGGCTTCAAGGTTTTTTTTCTCTCTCTCTCTCCAGCTCTCACTCTTTTCCTCTCCTCTCTCTTACTCCGTCGCTCCGTCAAATAAAAGCCACCCGGGACAATGTGACGGTGGCTCCTCATGGTCATTCAGGATTAACAAAAGAGAGGAAAAAATGAACTGCTCTTGAGAGAATTACATTTTCTTCTTGGAAAATTGGGCAGTTTGCTGAGGCACACATAATTGCCATGCTGTTTAAGCCTTTGTGGAATTAGCCGTCATTACCATAAAATCTCGGGAGTAAGAGGTTTGTCTAAATTCTCCCAAACACTGTCAGTTGGATGTTTGCACAGAGACACTGAGATGAAAGGAACGTTTCTAAATTGCCGTACTTACTTGGTTAAAAGACTGAACCGTACTGGTGCGTGGCTTATTTTCAGGCACAGTGTGTGCAAAACACTTTTGAAAGCGGCACTATAAATCAGAGCGGTTTATAAAGCGAACATTAAAAAGACTTTGTTCCGCTCCCTTTAATCAGACATCATAGGTTTAGGCGAGGTAATATTCCCTTTGAGCGTGTTCAGTAAGGTGAGGGATTGTGTATGCGTGTGAGGGCTGTTTGATGTGGGGGATCAGGCAGCTGTGGAAAGCCTCAGTTCTCTTATTTGTTAGAATTTTTGGCATAGCTGCATCAGGTCAATTTGCAGTGCCCCTTTAGCAGCTTAATGTGAGGCCCCTCATTTGTGTTCCAAGTTTAGTCTCTGTTTCATCTAATTTCTGTGCGCTAGTCAAATGCAGCGTTGGCACATACTATAATGGAGAGCAGGGAAGGTGCTTTCTTTGCCCCCCTGGGACGTACCAAGATGAAGAGGGGCAGGTGTCATGCGATGTGTGCCCGGGACCCGAGGGCAGGGGAATCCCAAGAACCACAGGAGCACGCAACATCTCGGAGTGTGGAGGTGAGACTTCACCGAGACATGCTCATCAACAAAGAAGTCTGTAGTCTTTCCACTATCACTCACTTCCATTGAGGTCGGTGTCTGTCAAGAGCTTGAATGTTTGTCTGTCATTTAGTTTTAAATTCTGTTTATTGGTTCTAGCATGTAAAGGCCTGTTCACACCAAGGATGATAACTATGAAGATAACTAAAACGCTACCTATAATAGCATCTACAACAAAGCACAATAAATTTGCTTATTTTAAGGGTTCACTGGAGTTACATCGTCACATACAGTATGTATTTTTAAAAAGGGTCAAGTTGTTGGACTTTTTTGTAGAGCCTAAGAATTAAGTAGTTGGCCTTTTTCTTCAAGAAATAAAGGCTGTCCTGAATATTAAGGAAGATAAAGCAGTCAGAGATGACACCAAAGATTGCATTGGACTTGCCCTAAAACCAGAGATGATCTTAAAAATTTACATTTATGCCAATCACAGGCTTATATAATATGTTAGTATATATAACATTAACTTAACATATTACTTAACATATTAAACTAATAATAATTACCTAATAATATAAAAAAAAAATGCTGGTAACACTTTAGTGCTGTCAAACGATTAATCGCATTCAAAATAAAAGTTTTTTAAAAATAACCTGTTTTTCTGAACTAATATACTGTATGTGTGTGTATTTATATATACTTAATAAATATACATAGTACAGACACATATGTGTAAACAAAACTTTTATTTTGGATGCAATTATTCGTTTGATAGCACTAATAGGGACCAATTCTCACTATTAACTAGTTGCTTATTAGCATGCCTATTAATAACATATTGGCTGTTTATTAGTACTTATAAAGCACATATTCTGCATGACCATATTATACATCCCTAATCCTACCCAATACCTAAACTTAACAACTACCTTACTAACTATTAATAAGCAGCAAATTAGGAGTTTGAGGCAAACGTCGTAGTTAATGGTTTGTTAATGGCGACTGGGCCGTAAAATAAAGTGTGACCTAATATTTATTTTAAAATGTTTTTATTTAGCTTAGTAATAATTATTATTAACAAAATAAAATTTTCTTAACAGAGTTTCCATTTTCTTCGCTGTACAAGACCTGTACCACATTTCATCCTATTATCCGTTTATCCTGAGAGATGTCATCCCCCAGATATCTAAGGTTGCAAAGAAAGAGTATGAATCACATCCTGTTTTTTGTTTATGCAGTAGGCAGGAAGCATACCTGTATTGATGATAATCTCTCAGGCTCATGGCTAGTTGAGCTTGAGTTGAGTTTTTGTGATTGCGAGTGTGTTGGAAGGGGTCATTTCATGCAGTCCTGCAAATCCTCAACTGTCTGATTCATTCACACCAACAAAGAATTCCAGAACTGTCTTGTGTTTGGAGAAAAAAAAGGCACCACCATGTTTCTGCTTCTCAGACACGGTCATCAAAAGCAGCTTACTATGCAGATGCCATCTTCTACCTTCTGCTGATAGACACAACTAAAGGGGCTGTTAGGGTCCGTCTCAGTGGTAGCCAATTTAGTGTGGTCACTAGAGGGACGAGAGGAGGCCTGCAGTTTATTAGATAATGAACTTGCATGACATCACTGCAGTTTGCTTTCTTTGGAAGACAATAAAGTATTCAACTTGGTTTGCCTGGCATTGCCTTAACAGTTTTCTGATCCTAGGTCAGTGCCGTCCTGGTCAGTTCTCCCATGATGGTTTTGTGCCCTGTCTGCCCTGCCCACAAGGCACCTATCAGCCTGAGGTCGGCCGAACTTCCTGTTTCCCATGTGGAGGAAGCCTCACAACCAAATATGATGGTTCTGTGTCCTTCCAAGACTGCGAGACTAAAGGTGAGAAGAATATGGCTATAATTCAAGTGAGATTATACTGCTGTTCAAAAGTTTAGGGTCAGTAACTATTTACAATTTAATTGTTTTCTTTTTAATGTATTTTGAAATGTAATTTATTCATGTGATGGCAAATGTGAATCTTCAGCAGCCATTACTCAGTCTTCAGTGCCACATGACCTTTCAGAAATAATTCTAATATGCTGATTTGGTGCTCTGAAACATTTCATATATTATCAGCGTTGAAAACAATTGTGGGTATTAATATTTTTGTGGACGCTGTGATGCATTTCTTCAGCATTTATATGAAATGGAAATCTTTTGTAAGATTATAAATGTCTTTACTGTCACTTTTGATCAATCTATGCCATCACTACTGAAAAAACCCCCCATTTATTTCAAAAAAGAAATTCTGACTGACCCATTTTGAACAAAAGTGTATATTTACATTAATGAAGACTACTCTGCTGGAAAGAAACAGCCTAAACCAGCCTAAGCAGTTCTCCCAACCAAATTTTAAGGGGTTTGCAACTCTTTTTTTAACTGGTCAGGCTGGGACAACAGTTTTATAAGCAGATTTAAAGAAGGGTATTATCTTAAAATGTTGAATTATTTTATATTTAGTAGAATTTTAAGACAGAAATGCTGATTTCAGAACTGATTTTGGTGTCCCTACAGTTCAGTGCTCCCCAGGGCATTACTACAATACCAGCACCCACCGTTGCATTCGTTGCCCCATTGGAACCTATCAGATGGAGTTTGGCCAAAACTACTGCATTGCCTGCCCTGGAAACACTACTACTGATTTTGATGGATCCACAAACATTATGCAGTGCAAAAGTAAGTGCAATTCACACTTTAAAAAAAATTATTCTTTCAATTCAGCCTATCCTTTTCTCATTAAAAAATGTATTTTAGTTCTCTGTATAGTCTAGCCTAAGTGGTTTAATTTGTTCCTGCCAGACAGACACTGTGGAGGAGAGCTGGGAGAATTCACCGGCTATATCGAATCCCCCAACTACCCCGGCAACTACCCGGCCAACATCGAGTGCACCTGGACCATCACCCCTCCTTCCAAGCGCAGAATCCTCGTTGTGGTACCTGAGATCTACCTTCCTATTGAAGACGAGTGTGGGGACTATTTGGTCATGCGGAAGAGCTGTGAGTGTTGCAGGGCTGTGATCTGGTGTTGAATGCATTGGCTCAGCAGGGTGATTGTGAATACACATGTGAGGAAATGGGGGGAGGAGCCGCATCGATGGGCTCATTAGGGCTCTCCTTCATCTCTTGGGGTTCGAATAAGCCACTGAAGAGGTCTTTAGAAGTTTCTTTACTGTTCCCACAGCTCTACCTAATTCAGTGACGACTTATGAGACGTGCCAGACATATGAGCGACCCATCGCCTTCACCTCCCGCTCCAAGAAACTCTGGATCCAGTTCCGCTCCAATGAAGGAAACAGTGGAAAAGGCTTCCAAGTGCCATATGTAACGTATGATGGTGAGAATTGAATTGCTGACGTGTTTGTATTGTGTGTAAAGTGTTTAAAGTAGCTTGAGTATTTATATGCTGTCTATTGTGCTTCTTTTAGAGGACTACCAGGAGCTCATTGAGGACATTGTTAGGGATGGAAGATTATATGCCTCTGAGAATCATCAAGAAATTCTTAAGGTATAGTGCATTAATTTGTCTTTCAAAGCAACTTTTAAACCGGTTTCATTGTAACTTGATTTTAAGTAATTAATGTGAGGCAAGTACTAAAATCAAGAGGTTTGCCGTTGCAGATCCCAGTAGGAAAAAACAGACAATAGTGCCACCCTGTGGAAGACGGTAGAATATATTGTACTGGTGTTTTGTAATTGACTTTTAAAGTCCATTTATGTTTTCTTATTAACTTTACAGGACAAGAAGCTTATGAAGGCCCTGTTTGATGTCCTGGCCCATCCGCAAAACTTCTTCAACTACACTGCACAAGAGTCTAGAGAAATGTTTCCAAAATCATTTATCAGATTTCTCCGCTCCAAAGTTTTGAGATTCCTACGCCCCTGAATTTTGTGAAATAATCTTGTACGGAATAAATATTTGGTGCTCCAGAGAAATTTTAAATGACTGACCTGGAACAAATATTCCTGAATGCTCTTGGCCGCCTGCATACTTGCGGATTCAAGATGAATTCTTGAACCTGATGAGATGAGAGCTCACAAGAAACTTTCCTAAATACATCAAATCAAAACAAACCATTGGAATTTTTTCTCCTGAAGAAAATGAACTGTTTTTCCAGTGAATGGATTTATTGCTGCCCTTCTAACCATTCTAAAATGAACTGCCACCTTTCAAGAAAATGATTCTTCCTGTTTCATTCCTTTATTGCCCAGAAGTGACTGTGTTACAAAAACATGTTAATTACAGCCTGAATTATAGTCAGAAAAAAGAAGAGCAACTAGATTGCTTGTTATATATTATAGGTCATTTCACAAAATTTGCTATTTTTTGTGAAAATATGTTTGACCAGCTTATTTTGAAACTTCAGACAACTACTTAGAATGTAGTGGAAGTTAAAGCAGTTAAAGTCATTTTTGCAAGTTTGAATGTGTTGTACATTATGTAAAAAAAAATTAGCATCAGCTCTCATGTTACTATATTGTATTCTTTTTTTGCATTGTAGCCTTCTTCATACATGACATATATGTATTCTTCATTTGTTTCCAGTCAGAAACCGTAGATGTACACAATATTTTCAGTGGCACTGGTTAGACATTTAAGATATCACTTCTCAGTTTCTCTGCATTCACTTCTATCACACTTCCATCACCTAACTGATTTTTGGATTAAGAGGCTCTTGATGTAGGATTGATTACTCATTGATGACATGCAGAGTAAATTAAATGTTTATATTTTTTATGGTTGTACATCTAACATGTAAATAAAGAAATGCACTCAAAATGTCTTTGTTGTATCAAAAGCAATGCTTTTGCAATAGCCTAGATCAGCGATTTACAACCAGGGGGTTCTTGGATAAATTAAACTTTTCTTTGTTAAACCACTAAAACAGAAATTATGGCTTAAGGCAAGACACCCCAGGTGTAATTTTTGAATAGATCTCACCGTTCTTCCACAGTTGAATTAAGAATTGCAAACATTTTCTAAAATGTTATGATAAAATATGGAAATGTAGGCATTATCTAATTAAATATGCACTAATTTGCATACCTTTCCAGAACAGAAATCTGAACATTGGCTAAAGCCAGGTTCAAAATGTTTCATTTTGTTGACACATTACATTTAATTCATCAAAACATGAAGAGGGGATCTCTTTTTATCATTCCATAAATCTGAAAAAATAACCTTGTTTTACGAATAAAAAGTTGTATAAAATGAGGCATATTAGCCTACATATAAATAGGTTAAAATAGGCTGTCAACACATTTAAGTTCAAATAAATGACGGTGACTGATCTATTTGTAGTTAATGCAGTTTGAAGCATATAGCACCTGACTGAATATAGTAGTGATACGAGGGAGTGTTTTTTGAACGATAGAGCTGAACTCAGTCTCAGGTAGAACGCTGTTCAGTTACGGAAGAATGGTTCCCACCCACGTGTTTCCGGAGGGAAGTGATAAAGCGCGGACCGGCTGCTGATGATCAGCTGATGTGTCAAACAGAGTCCAGCCGTCACGCTTTGTTTTGTTGACGTTTATTTGGACTAAAAGAGTTCTTGCTACTATAATATCTACTCGTTTTTCTGGTACATCTCTCTTCAATATTTGGCGACGGTGTCTTTAGCGGAAGCGAAAAGATGTATCGATTGACCTCAAGAGCCGCTGTCAATCTGTTGACGTTTTCATCGCTAATGGGTTTCCTGCTGATATTATCCGCAAAAACATCAGAAGCTAAGGTAAAATATGATATTTATTACTGTGTTTTAATACATAAACGATATACTTCGTGTAGCCGTTAGCATGTTCAATGTTTCTGCGAAATAAAAGGTAATAATACGTAATAATAAATTAGCAAATCAACACTTTCTTTATCGGAAACAGTGTCAGGTGGATTCTAAACTGACAAAAGTATGGTTTATATGAGTTTGTGTATCTGTGGTCACTCTTCACAGAATTCAGAAGACATCAGGTGCAAATGTATTTGTCCACCTTATAAGGAAATTGCTGGGCAGATCTACAATCAAAACGTTTCCTTGAAGGACTGGTAACTGATTTACTAGTCTTAATACGAGTCTACAGTAACTTCTGTAATAAACTAATCCCATGACTCTCTATTCACTGATCCATAACTTCTCAAATACAATCATTTGCACAGTAATTGCCTTCATGTGGTGGAGCCGATGCCTGTTGAAGGCAAAGATGTGGAGGCATATTGTTTACGCTGTGAATGCAAATATGAAGAAAGGAGCTCTGGAACCATCAAAGTAAGTTCAATGTCTTTATATGGTATGGTATATAATATGCTAACTTAAAAAAAAAAAAACAAGTTTAAATATTAGAGAAATTATCATCTTTCTCTCTTTTACAGGGCACCATTATAGCATATCTGTCTATTCTGGGCCTTCTGTTGTTGTATATGGTCTATCTGACACTGTTGGAGCCTATTTTGAAGAGAAGGCTGTTTGGCCATTCACAGCTCATTCAGAGTGACGATGATGTTGGGGTAAGTGTTTTGCTACATCTTTATGGATACAAGATTTAATATATGTTGTAAGTATTGGTAGTTTGGATGAAAAATCTGTGTAATGAAATAGATGCATTTATAGATCTTTATTGTGTCACTAATGATAGTCATATGCTATAAAGTGTGCTAACATTATACTCTGTTGTTATAGGACCAGCAGCCCTTCGCCAATGCCCATGACGTGCTTTCCCGTTCTCGCTCTCGCTCCAACATGCTAAACAAAGTGGAGCACGCTCAGCAGCGCTGGAAGAGGCAGGTCCAAGAACAGCGCAAATCTGTCTTCGACCGTCACGTGGTGCTTAGCTAAAAGCCTTTTACAGTCTGGACTATTATCCGTGGGTTCTGGTACTGTGTTAAATGTGGGGTCTTCTCCATGTGTCCGACCCATCTCATTGGTCTGCCTGAGCAACCCCCAGTGACTCCAGTGTGTTCATTTATTTTTGATGTGTAGGTTTGTCGTCTTGACCAATGTGTCCGACTAAACCTTGTTTATTATTAGAGTTTGCTTGATACAGACAGTTTGCATTAATTATCACTGTGTTCTTGCATTTTGAAATCATGCACTCTAAAATTAGCAAAGAAAAAATGTTTACTTCTACTGCAGTCCAGTCACACCGAACTTGATGTGGGGATAGAAGTGCCAATTTCCTCATAAAATTAGGCTGATGCATTTATTCATTAATATTAGGGCTGCACGATTAATCGCATGCGATATTTAACGCGCATCTTATCAGTAAAGCCGGTCTGTAATCAGCGGTAAATCTCCATCACCTGCGTGCTTTCACATTGAGCAGCATTAACTACACAGAGCCGTTGTTCACTGATGAGTTGCGCAAAAAATCGCGCGAATATGAACGTGGTTTAGCGCAGCTCGTCAGTGAACAACGGCTCTGTGTAGTTAATGCTGCTCAATGTGAAAGCACGCAGGTGATGGAGATTTACCGCTGATTACAGACCGGCTTTACTGATAAGATGCGCGTTAAATATCGCATGCGATTAATCGTGCAGCCCTAATTAAATCTTTTTATATAAATTTTCAGGATTGTTACTAAACGCAAAATATTACTTTCCAGTCTTATTGTACAGTGTAAAATTACCCCCTTTTCTATTCTTACTCTTCTCTTTCTTACCTTGCGGTTTCCTGTCAACTATTATATGTAAATAATGATAAGTGAATGTGTTTTGTCATTGTCTCCAAATTATATGCTGTACGACTAACCTCTCAATTCAGTTCTTCACTATTTTGGTGTAGATTTAGATTCATTATGGTGTACAACAGTTCCTTTTGTTGTTTTTTGAAGGACAGCATTCATGAGGTACATGCTTTGATGGTATCAGAATTATATTCTTTGTCATTACTATCTGTATATATAATAATTGAAATGTTCAGGTACACGATTTAACAGAGAGCTGTTTTGACCTTTTGCTTTACATTACAGTTTTGTTAATATGTGAATTCCGGTTTCTCGTCTCCGTTTGTTCCGGTAATAACAGCGCTGTCGAACGCGCTGCTCAAATGACGCAGTTTCGGTTAATGGTAATGGCAATTTTAGTCCCCAGGAGGCGCTGTTTCCAAACAGGCTTTTTGCATTAGCGTCGAAGAACAGGGCTAGAGTTATGCGTAATTAAACGTGCTACATTATAAAAAATAAAAACGATTATAAAATTGAGCCGACTACTTGTAATTAGTAAGAGAATTCTCTAAAATACGCAGTGACGGTATGTCCTACTCATACACTACTTTTAACATAATAAACAGTGAACTGTTCATTTAAAATATTTTGCTGAAAAGCTGAGCGTATTAGTTTACCCGAAAGTATTTACCTCGTAAACGATCTAGACAACGTGAAATAGTTTAACATAGACTATGCATATCCCATTTCTCACATAACGGTTCTCATCATTTCCTGCGCTTCCTCATCCTCCTCCTCCCCCTCCTCCCCCTTCTTTCTCTCTTTTACAGGGCACCATTATAGCATATCTGTCTATTCTGGGCCTTCTGTTGTTGTATATGGTCTATCTGACACTGTTGGAGCCTATTTTGAAGAGAAGGCTGTTTGGCCATTCACAGCTCATTCAGAGTGACGATGATGTTGGGGTAAGTGTTTTGCTACATCTTTATGGATACAAGATTTAATATATGTTGTAAGTATTGGTAGTTTGGATGAAAAATCTGTGTAATGAAATAGATGCATTTATAGATCTTTATTGTGTCACTAATGATAGTCATATGCTATAAAGTGTGCTAACATTATACTCTGTTGTTATAGGACCAGCAGCCCTTCGCCAATGCCCATGACGTGCTTTCCCGTTCTCGCTCTCGCTCCAACATGCTAAACAAAGTGGAGCACGCTCAGCAGCGCTGGAAGAGGCAGGTCCAAGAACAGCGCAAATCTGTCTTCGACCGTCACGTGGTGCTTAGCTAAAAGCCTTTTACAGTCTGGACTATTATCCGTGGGTTCTGGTACTGTGTTAAATGTGGGGTCTTCTCCATGATGTCCGACCCATCTCATTGGTCTGCCTGAGCAACCCCCAGTGACTCCAGTGTGTTCATTTATTTTTGATGTGTAGGTTTGTCGTCTTGACCAATGTGTCCGACTAAACCTTGTTTATTATTAGAGTTTGCTTGATACAGACAGTTTGCATTAATTATCACTGTGTTCTTGCATTTTGAAATCATGCACTCTAAAATTAGCAAAGAAAAAATGTTTACTTCTACTGCAGTATGCGTAATTAAACGTGCTACATTATAAAAAATAAAAACGATTATAAAATTGAGCCGACTACTTGTAATTAGTAAGAGAATTCTCTAAAATACGCAGTGACGGTATGTCCTACTCATACACTACTTTTAACATAATAAACAGTGAACTGTTCATTTAAAATATTTTGCTGAAAAGCTGAGCGTATTAGTTTACCCGAAAGTATTTACCTCGTAAACGATCTAGACAACGTGAAATAGTTTAACATAGACTATGCATATCCCATTTCTCACATAACGGTTCTCATCATTTCCTGCGCTTCCTCATCCTCCTCCTCCCCCTCCTCCCAACCAAAAACACTGGGATGGACAGATCAGAACGCACTCCACTGAAAACTAACTTACTCAAATTCACAGCATGGATATGTGAAAAAGTAACCTTGACAACACAAGCGTCACTTACCCACAGAAGGTAGGAATTTCTTTATCTGACTGTCTTTATGTTCGCTGCTCCAACTCTTTTGAGCTTCTTGTTTTGTGCATGGATAAAAAAATAAAATAAAAATCTCTACAATTGATGGTAATAATGCTACAGAGGATTGTCTGTAGAGACATAAATAAAAGCATAACAGAAAAATATAAATAAGAGTAAAAGTTAAATAATAGGTTAATAATAACAGCATAACAGAAAAGTTTGCATGCGTTTGGATATGAACAATTAAAATGGACTGAGCCTCGAATGTGTTTTGAAGTCGCTAACTGTGAACGGGAAAGAAACTTTCCTTCATTATAGAGGTATAATAAACAAGGCTATGAGAGCAATGGATGACAGTAGTCTACTAATCAGGATGGATTGTCTGTGCGTTCATTGGAGACTCATGAACTCCTCTGTGGTGTTTTACTGTGAACCAGAAACAAGGAGGCGCTCTTAAACCTTCTAAAATCACTGAGAAAACTGATGGATGCTTCTTAGTCAGTTTCTTAGAATTATCATTATAACAATATGAAAAGAAATTAAAAGCAGTTGTTATATTTAATCAGAATATAAATATGTATTTTTACAACGAATTCTTTTGTGCTCATTGGTTGAGTTTTGCTGTTGCTATTGCTGGTAATATCTGAAATTTAGATTATGTTTTCAGTCTGACCTCAGACTAACAGCAACCGTTCACTGTTTTTACACTTTCTTATCTCTGTGGTAAATAACCCCATCATCTGGTTGTCTGTCCCCCAGGGCCACAGTGTGGGAAATGATTAGGGCACAAACCACAGCTCTCTCTGTATCTCTCTCTTTCTGAGTGTGTCTCTGCCTCCCTCAAGGCTGTCTGTCCTTTCCCATGGGCTTATCATGGTTTCTTGACATATCTATCTTGAATGTTTCTTTTTGGTGTGCCCTTGCCCTTGTTTAAAATGTAATTCTGTCGTTGCAACATTGCAAGAAACTCTGGAAACAATGGTTCATACTGATGTCAAAATATATATGCACATTTTAAAAAAGATTTTCAGACACATTATGTGTTTAAGTGTTATTATCACAAGCTAAAAGATGCAATTATGCTTTCAGAAAGGTAACTGAGTTGATGGTAGTTGGGTTGACAGACACGTCTGTGCTCAAGTTCCAAAATGCTATTTTGGTTATCAAAGTCACCTTGAATGAAGAAGAAAAAAAAAACAAACTCTTAACATACTATTTTTTGTGTTGTGTTACAAAAATGTCTATATTAAGACATTTTTGTTTAAGTGATTATTTCATCTTGCATCAGTTATTGTTAAATTAATTTTTACACATATGTTGGTTACATTGTGAACGCTAATGGCTTCCGTTTTGTAGAATGACCCATAATAAAAAAAAAACATTTTCCCATATTTTGAGCATTATCCAAGTATAACTTGAATATTGAATACAATATTCTGCTTTGTATTTTTAAATGCCTGAACAGAATGATTGTGACAGGAATATTTTGTGGTAAGGGTGTGGTGAACATTCAGGGCTGTTGGAAACAGATACTGTTGTATTTTGGAGATTTTGTGGGTTTTGCTGAACATGACTGATGGAACTCTTACAAATGTGTTCAAGGAAGAGGAAACAATTTAATGGGTCTGGCATAATGTTTCTCATACACGTAACTACTTTAACAGGTGTAAATTGTACTTTTGACTTGTAATTGACTTGGTAGTGGAAATGTAAGTGTATTTGAAAATGAAAAATCAGACGAAAGGAAATACCCTAAAAACCAAACAGTTATTATGTTTTCCATCATGGCAATGTAACATGTAAAAGAAGCAGCCCCCCGGGGGGATACATCTCAAGTATTTATAACAGTCCTTACCAGTAAAGTGCTGCTATGAGGATTCATTAGAATATTATTATGTGCTGGACACACTTACGTGGAATTTGTGGAGCTGTTAAATGCTGCCAACCGATTAAAAACAAAGCCCATGTGGAGAAGTTGTAGATGTTTTTCTGCACAAAACAACAGAATTAAGCTCAATGTTGTGGTTCCCACTGCTGAGCTTGGTTATCCAGAGACCATATTGAGGATGCATTATGTTTCGATTGGGTCAACACTTAGACAGCAATGATTAGAAAAAGGGATGTTTGGCTTTTAGATTAGTCCATTTCTAGCACACACTTTCAGTTGCATATTTAGTGTTATGATCACCCTAACAGGCATCCTCTACCATGGGAGATGTTTAGTCTGGTCCTCTAATGTGTTCTTGACATGGGCTGCTCAAAATCAGGATGCAAGGTTAAATATATTGAATGCTCGCTTGCAACGTGAGAGTAACATGACAAACTAGGATTTGACCTTAATATATAATAGTATACCAAAAGTCTGATTCATAATAATATGGTTTTGCATTAGAAACACTAGAAACACAGCAGTTGTATTGTGCAAATCTCTCAAGGTTTTGCAACAAAAAGACATTTCTATATTGTTCTTATTTTTAAGACTGACCCAACACTACTTTTCCTTGAGCTTCTTGCATTAGTTCCCTCTAAATAACACCTGGAGTGAATAACTGTTCTTGGAACCCTGATCTGTGGCATAACTGTCCCTGAGCTATTATCTAAGCAATTTAACACAGATTTGAGAAAGACTCGCACATTATGTTCCAACACCAGAAACCACATTTCTGCTGAGGTATTGGTACAATTTGAAAGAGTTCCAGAGAACGTTTTGAACATGTTGTCATCCTAAAGCTCTTGTCAACCACAGATCCCTGCTTCTTATTGCGGTTGCTTATTTGGCAGCAGGTTTCTTATTTGCGCAAGTTTCAATCCAACAGAGACCGTTTTTAATGTGTCAAACTTCATCTATTGAAAGCGGGATTTTAATATTAGACTGGCCCATGACAGACTTGGATAACGTGAAGGTTTGGTTTTCAGATTGCTCAAAACGTTCTGATATTCTATTATTTTTCTCCAGTTAGCACTAAGATTAAAAAAGTTGACAGGCTTGGTTTGTTCCGTAGATATTCCTAACAACTAAAGCCATAAATTTGCCTCAGTATTGGATTTTAGTTTTGATAGTTCGACAACCTTTTCCTTCCTGTCAACTTAACACTCAACAGCTGTTTTTTTTTTTGTCACAAACTTATCATACAACTTTTCATACAACTATCCATAATGTAGAAATACCTTTGTTTTCTGTTTTGTGGCTACAAAATTCCCATCATCATCCATTGCTTAAGAATCTGAGCTAAATCAGAATTTGTGCATATTTAGATGCAAGTGGCTGGATCTTCACTCCTTTCAAAGGTTCTTTGTCTGTTTGTTCTTGAACTTACACTTCACAAACATGTGATTGCATACCACAGTTTAGACAGCTGTTAGCAATGTGTTATGCTTGTACTCTGCTGCTGAGAAACTGAAGATGTCTGTAGCATATGGGTAATGGTAAATCACAGATATCTTAGCAGTCTAAGATACTGAACTCTGAATATGTCCTGAAATTATTTATTCTCTACCTTAAATTAAACAGAATTTGTGTTCGCTTTCAATTCAAAAGACACTCTTTGTAAAATTGCTCTAAACAAGCTGCAGTCATTAGAAATTAAATCCATAGCAGCAAGAAAACAAGTCAATAAATGTTGCTCACTACAGCAAGTAGTATTCTTCACATGACCTTTTCTCATTGCGAGCCTGTGGGGTTGCCTTCAGCAAGATCATGAAAACAAATGTCATAATATTAAATCATCCATACAATCATGCGACACTGAAGGACACTGCTCGAAATTTCATAACAACCAACATTACACTGTCTGTAAATCTATATTTTAGTGCAACAAAAGCTCGCAAAAGATAGAAATAAAAATAGACTAGGTGCGGGGGGGAAATACATGTATATATAACTTAAAGTAATCCAGAAATAATTTGTGTAATAAATCATTTAGAATATTCTATAACTAAAAGAGCAGATTTTCGTCAGGAGAAAACAAACCTTATTAACAAGTTTCTATCATTCAAAATTATGCAGATCGTTATTGTGTTAACATTTTATAGCTCACTGCTTTGATTGATATGATAGTGTTGTATTTGTTGTCCCTTTCAGTCGTTTATTCTGTGGCGATTATTCAGAGTTCATCCGTTTTTTGTGGTCACC
Organism: Sinocyclocheilus anshuiensis; assembly: GCF_001515605.1. NCBI lineage: Eukaryota > Metazoa > Chordata > Actinopteri > Cypriniformes > Cyprinidae > Sinocyclocheilus > Sinocyclocheilus anshuiensis. Next base: position 404,989 of record NW_015555773.1, on the reverse strand, counting down.
GTTAATGTATTTTTCGGATTCGCGCGCATTTTTAGAAGATTTATTTACAACGAAGTAGAGAGGAATGGCATGTGACTACGATTCGCCCAATTAATATGGATCTCTCTGTGAGACCCCTCAACTACTGTATTTTTCGGATTCGCGCGCATTTTTAGAAGATTTATTTACAAAGAAGTAGAGAGGAATGGCATGTGACTACGATTCGCCCAATTAATATGGATCTCTCTGTGAGACCCCTCAACTACTTCTTCGGTGGCCTGGGAGATTAGAATATTCTATAACTAAAAGAGCAGATTTTCGTCAGGAGAAAACAAACCTTATTAACAAGTTTCTATCATTCAAAATTATGCAGATCGTTATTGTGTTAACATTTTATAGCTCACTGCTTTGATTGATATGATAGTGTTGTATTTGTTGTCCCTTTCAGTCGTTTATTCTGTGGCGATTATTCAGAGTTCATCCGTTTTTTGTGGTCACCGTTAATGTATTTTTCGGATTCGCGCGCATTTTTAGAAGATTTATTTACAAAGAAGTAGAGAGGAATGGCATGTGACTACGATTCGCCCAATTAATATGGATCTCTCTGTGAGACCCCTCAACTACTTCTTCGGTGTCCTGGGAGACCGCTTTGTACGATGGGCTTTTTATTCCTGTTCAAATAAGGAGCTCTTCTGGCCTGTTTTTTCCTGGGGAAGGATGACGGAACCATCAGGCAAAATAGTTATGTGTGAAATGTGAAAGGCACTTATTTTAACCTCGCTTAATTTGCCATTGTAACATACCGTGTAAAGTTCAAATCCATGTGGCTCATGTGAAGAAGAGCCTGCCTGGGAGCTCGAGATCATGGAGAGGCGAGTGGGGGGAAAACAATCCGTCTCCATGGCGACTAGCTCAGCCTTCTGCCAGAGAGAGTTCTCAAGCAGGGAGGAGGGATTTACCCCGCTTGAAAGGACATGCCTGGAAGTTTAGGGAAAAGTTCCAGGTATTACCGGCAAATCGATGAGCTTTTGCAATCGATACGAGTGTTTTTATGAGACCCTGAACAAAATGGCACGAACAGCGGGACATTTCTTTCAGGTAAAACTTTTATCTCATTCTAGCGGGGGTTACGTTGTATGAAAATGAGCAAACAAAGGCTGTGTGTCAAAACCCAGTGAGCTTGCTTGCTGGAAAGCATTTTTGAGCATCACGGAACAAAAATGCGTATAATTCGGAACGTTCGTGATTCCTCAAAATGCTCAAAAACATGACGTCCAAATATCTAACGTTAGTCTAATTAGGCGGCTCACTCGCTTTGGAGGCACAGCCAAAATGAACAGTAGATGTTTTTTATGTAAATGTGGCTCAGAACATGACTTTTTGTTAAAATGTGGTTAAAAATTGTTAACTGTATTATAAAGCCATATGTGTTTACCTTATTTGGTAATTTCCCAACTCATATGAATCTTGTCTGTTGTTAGCTCAATCGTGTAATAATAGGCTGACGTTTTTTTAGTTTGATTCTATTTGAGGAACAGCCAAGGTCAAGTCTGGTTTATATCTTTCTCTGATAGAGCACAAAAAGTTTATGGATTGGTTTAGTAACCAAAGCAGTTGTTGAGCATGGCATTAGCAGCGCCAATGTTATGGGTTCGATTCCCAGGGAATGATACATTAATTAAAAACAATACTTTGAATGCAGTGTAATCCACTTTGCTTAAGTGCATCTGCCAGTTGCATAAATGTAAAATGTAAATGTTGAATGAGCGAGGATTGACAGCAGATAAAGGCACATTTCAGTTGTTACCACTAAAATCATGCACTTATTTGTGCACACACACCCACAGGCATGTACGCATGAAGGTTACATGATCACCTTTCAAGTATACAGTGCCCCCTGCTTTCAGTTTTGGCAGATACTGCAGCTGCAAGCTCTTTTTTCTGAACTTTCTGAACAGACTGTCTATTGTGCTATTGGAACAATGACCCTTCCTTTTCATTGGTCTGGATTGTCAGCTCAATCATGGGAGCCGCTCTGTTCTCTGTCCAGTGCTTGCGCAATATGGATCAGGGTGGGATGTCACCAAACCTTGAACAAAATAGACAGTCACCATCATAATGTGTAACAAACCTTTTCATAAGGTTAAGCTCTAGCTGATCCATAGCCTGTCATTCCACAATGAATGTGATTTTGTGAGCACACTGTGTCAGCTGAAATAACAGTGATGCAAGGACTCTTATTTCCACTGAATCCATTCAAACAGTATTACGTGCAGTATTACTTGTGTATTTATGCTTTTTCTTCCCAGATTCTGTTTCTTGACTTTTTATCGAGATGTAGAACGGTTTTCATTATGCACTTTCGTTGTTAAATTTAGTAGCTTGATATTAGTAATTGTTTTAGTGTGTGATTGCATTTTTTTCTAAGAACGTTCCTGGAAGCGATTCATGCATGACAGCAAACATGACTATAACAAAAGAACTATTGAACTTGTAAAATCCTTTTCAATGTGGTGCACTGAATGGACATCATTGCCTTTAAGGGACTGGGCATTGTGGTTTTTCTTCTGACACACCTGTAATTTTCAGACACTTTTAAAAGGAAACAAGTTGTGACTTGCTTTAATAGATAGCTGACCTTAAGATTACATGATGTGCTTCAAAATGTGTCATATCTAGGCTTTAAAGGGGTCATATGATGCTTTTTTAAAGATCATTATTTTGTGTATTTGGTGTAACAGAATATGTTGACATGCTTTAATGTTCAAAAAACACATTATTTTTCAAATACTGTACATTATTGTAGGTCCTATATGCCCCGCCTCTCTCAAATGCTTCGTTTTCTACAAAGTCCCTCCTTCCGACAAGCGCAGTCTGCTCTGATTGGCCAGCTGACCCAGTGCATTGTAATTGGCCGAACACCACAAGCACGCGTCGGAAATGTAACGCCCCTTACCATAATCGCGAGCTTCATCTT
>NW_015555773.1:390649-401733 GCF_001515605.1 Sinocyclocheilus anshuiensis | reverse complement strand
GCTGATTCAGAAGCGCCAGATTGTCATAGCAAAGTCAGAATTACCTCTTCTCCTAGGTTCACGAAACGGTTGTCCATAAAATGCATTGCTGTTCTGTTGTAAGTAATCTTAAAGATTCCTAAATGCATCTACTTTCGGAAGGCCAAATAAAGTGCTTTTGCTTTCGCCTAGAAACACACAGCGTCTCCCTGACATGGCTGCTTCAACACTAACTGCGGTTACTGAAACCACGCCTTCTTTCTTTGCGTGCACATTTGGGTGGCATTATGCAAATATTTCCACATAGTGAGGTAGATATGTGGGGGTGTGTTAGAACGAGCCGTTTTAGGGGGGTGTGGCAGAGTCTTAACTTTGATAAAGAATATCTCTTTGGTTTTGAGACTTTAGTCTTTGCAACTTCAGGGATCGTATCTATGCACAATCAGCTTGTAACACTCCAAAGAGAAAGGAAAACTTGAAATCGCATCATATGACCCCTTTAATAAAACATTTATCATCCCATGTCTAAGGAGTGATTTTATTATAGCTGTCCTTGAATAACTTCTTCAGCCTAGGGTGGGGAGTCATATCAAGGAACTTGGTGTATTGTTGTGTGTCATTGGTATTACATAGAAACATCGCTTGTAACCTGTCAATCCGACAAGACCAGGGATAGGTTTACATGAGTCAGTGGTAAGCTTTTTGTCTTGTTGTTGTGTAACATCCCTCAAATCTGTGTGATACACTGTAAACTACCAAACACAATAGGCTGTGATGCAAGTCTGATGCATCAACATGTAGGCTACAAGTCTGGTTTCCTTACATGACACAAATGGCTTGGTGTTTAAAGGAATAGTTCACCCAAAAATACTGTAACCATTTACTTGACTTTGTGTGTCTTTTTTCATGAAACACAAAATGAGACATTTCGAAGTTTCGTTGTGTAGCTCTTTGTAGTGGCCATATCTGTCAGGCTCTCTGGTGGTCCATACAACTACTACCATTCAAATCAATGGGGTTGATAAGGTTTTAAAAATGTTTGTACTAGTCATTTGAAGTCTCTTATGTTCACAGAGGTTGCAGTTTTTTAATAATAAAAATATTATTGTGAAATATTATCACAATTTAAAATAATTTTTATATGTTTTAAAATGTATTCCTGTGACTGCAAAGCTGAATTTACCATTACTCTTTTCAGTGTCACATGATCCTTCAGAAATCATTCACATATGCTAAACTGGTGCTCAAGAAACATTTATTCTTATTATTATTATCAATCTTAAAATGCTGCTTGATATTTTTGTGGGAACTGTGATACACTTTTTTGCACTGGAACTTGTGCATCACATTTGGCTACAACAAGAGAGCCAAGAGTCAATGATGTCAAAATCTTATTTGAATTTGAGCACAGTCACAAATAATTGTGATTTGAGAGCTTTGGCAGAGGAGAAGATGATCAGAATAAGAGTTTGAAGTCTGTAAATGAAAATTTACCATGTCTATTTTGTAAATACATATTATAGATCTCATTGTCATCAAGTCATCTATGTATGTGTTATTATTTATTTATTTATTATTACCTTTCAGTGTTCACAACCACATTGTCATAACTCAACACACTTCTCTCTGGAGACATATGCCGGACTTGTAATCATTTACTCTGCTTAAACTCATCTTGCTAGTCTGTTTAAAATCAACTGCAAGTCAGAATTAATTTTTGAGTGCAGTAGCCACATCTCAAAAAATCAAATCAACAACCAATGGATCGAACCTTACATTATCCTACCCCCCTTTTTTGATTATCTGCTTCACTTGAATGTACATCAAAATACAGGAGAAAAGTTTTGTCACTATTTCATCCATTTCATTATGACTTTTGACTTCTGTCTGTTTCTTATGTCTGTAAGTATGGTATGGCTTGAAATATAGTATATGAATCATGTAGGCTATGCTACTTTTGGATTAGTTTGTCTTGTTTTTTGTACACTATGATAACTTTGAACTGTTCTATGAAGAAGATCTGCAAAGAATCTCTTTGTTTTTTTTGTGCTGCACAAAATAAACCATAAACAGGTTTGAAACCATATGAAGGAAAGCAAATAAGAGCAAATAATGAAAGACTTTGAAATGAACTACCCCTTTAAAATAATATTTGCCACAACTGGAATTTCATAGGAGCTCTACAAGGTTTTATAGCTCATTGTGAGCAACTGTTCTGTCTTCAGTCTGTCTGATATAGCACAATATTTACTCCGTAAATCCTGATAAGTACGGTGTACTAAATTGTTTATGGAAAATTACTGCTTTCAGTCTTTTGAACTGAATGGACACTTGTTTCCATGTACACGTTTCTATTTTTAGTTTTTGCATAGTTGAAGCTTATTACAATACCAATATGATTTTGAATTCACGCTTGATTGAAAGCCATAAACGAATTGAAGAACTCCAACAATTTGAATCAAATGAGCACCGAAATCAAACTAGATCTTCTTTGCCACTTATTTTCAGATTTCCACATTTCACTTTGTGAGCAACATTGCAGTTTCCTCAATGTGTGAATCTCTCCTTTCGCTATAGTGACTTGGAAAACAGAAAGAACTGTAAACAGCTGAAAGTCAGGGAAGACAGAGACTGAAAAGGGCTTAAAAATTGGTTCCATCTGGCCTGTCCAGTCAGCACTACGGGAGCAAGGAATCGTGGGTATTGTGTGGGGAGCGTGCAGCTGCTGGGCGCTGTGACAGGCCAAGTTCCACAGTTCATGAAAGGCTCAGAAGGAAGGACGTTTAAGCAGCTCGACAGGGTACAACAATTCCCTCCACCCCACCGCCCCCAACACAGAGACAAACCCTCTGTCGTTATTCACAGGCTCTGTGGACTCGGGATTGAAACCGAGTGAAAAGGAAACAAAAGACACCCCGTTCGTATGCTCTGCCTTTTCCTTTTTCCCGTCAGACTTTTCAGGGAAATTTTAATTAGCGGTACCAGAGGGATTCATCCAGGTGGGAGCATGTTTAAAAACTCCTCATAACACCACAGACGCATTGATCGTCTTTTCTTGCCTCAATCTAAACACATCGTGCTTGGCTGATAACAGCAGCATTAACGTACCTCGTGCAGTATATAAATCTCAGCCAGAACCCTGATGAGGACCATATGACGGTGCGAGCTAAGAACCTGGAAGGGGGGTCTCTCTTTCCTGTGGTATTTATGCTGTAATCTAACCCCCATTCTCACACAGTCATGTCTGATTTGGTAATAACAACAGAGACTTGGAGTTTACAGGCTACGAGGAAAGAAAGGAGGAAGAGTAATCGTCTCTGGTGCAAAATGGTCTCTGGTGAATGCAAAACCATGTTAATTTTCTCTTGTAGGAGCAGCTGAGAAATATTTGGTTGCTTGTTTTAGAGATGTTAAAGGCTTAGTGGCTGATCAGCGGGGACCATTATGGCGAATGTAGGGTGAATTAGGGTAACCTGGGACACCTTAGATCTGATCATGGTACACTGAAAAAGTCCCAGAAGACTAATTCACCCGTATTGACAGGAAAATAGAATTAAAAACACAGGTCTTTTCATCTTGTGCGGAATTATTTTGATTGGACGCAAGTCAGCTTCTGCTATTCAGGTTCAATGAGTTGTTTAATTTTCCGAAGGAAATAAATAACTTTTTGCTCAATGATCAGCAAAACGAGCGAAGCTTAAAACCCAATTTTATGTGATCTCCATACTATAGTAATGCAAAATATCTACCCTGTCTGTGGTGTCATGTTAAATGAATCCCTCCCTGTCAGTTTAAGAATTCCTCCTCTTTCGGAAACTCTAATGTGTTGAATGTGCGCTTTGACGGACGGGGCAAATATTAGTGCATTCCTTTTGAATAGAGCACCACTCCGCTAGTCAGTTGACCTGTCGTCGCTGACAAGGCTGTGGCCCGATGGTCTCGTCTTGAACCCTTAACATTCCTCACTGTGTCGCTCACCCAAGGAAGCTGGTCAGATAGTGTTTGTTTGAGTCACTGATAAAGGAGCTTACTTTTTAAACCACCCTCTGTTCAAGGACACATTGAACAAAGATGTTCTCTCTTCTGTTGCTGAAATTGCTAATGGAGAGGTGGCCGCTCTGTGCCTGTAGAGCTGTTCAGTCATGACGTCAGTCATTTGTAGGCCAACCCAGAAGGCTAGATAAATCAGTTCCCTGGTAATCTGTAATGGGGTTTAAGAGGAAAACTAATATCCAGTGTTTCCCACAGACTTACACGCTTACTGGAATTTATAATTTCAGTATAATAAAAATATCAATATTCAATACCAATTCTGATACCATGGGGAAAACTATACTATACTATATAACAAGGCTAGAACATGATGATAAGGTAGATATTTACATTAATGAAAACTTCTTGAGGTGGTAAAACAATCAGAAATCGTCAGAGAGAAGAGAGCGAGAAAGCACTGCTGGTAGTATAGATACTGTGAAAAAAGTACTGAAACCGTTTTAACTGGTATTTTTCACAACACTACTGGTGATCGTGTTCATGATACTAACCATTCGTGAAGTCCTAGTAAACTCGGTCAGCTGTCTTCTCCATCAGTAACATATGTGACTGAGGATGTGTCCAATGGAACGCATATTGAGAAACACGCCCATGTTTTAATTCGTTCGCTGTCATGTGAGAGAGATGTGCTGAGCCAGTCAACATATGTCAACTTCAGCTCTACTCGAGTAAGATTTTACCCATTTTACATAGTAAAATAAAAAGTTAACAGAAAAAGGAAAATCTATTTGCGGCGGTCAATGTTGATATTATGGCGGGCCGCCACAAATAAATCAATTTATGGGAAACACTAAACATTACGAAAGACACTTTCTCATTGGCTTCTACAACATATATTGTATACTTTTAGCCCAAAGTGTACTTGGCATTTGAAGTAAATGTAACAAATATGGTGCTTCCGAAATTGGGTACTGTCTGAGTAAGTAGCTACTACATTTGAATTTACCTAGTGACCATTAAAATAGTACTTCCTATATAGTATGAATATGGGTTGTACGAATGAAATTTGGGCATACTACATCTGCCATGTAGTTACTGTCATGTAACCTACCAGTGTCATTTGTGTCGCTTTACTGCCATTTACAAATCCTCTCGTGGCCTCCTGTGGCCTCATGCATCCACTGAATGCACTATAGAATCTTGGCAGAAGTATTAGGCCATCCGGATACTTCTCACACAATGTTTTTGAATACTGTGAATTTGGACATGTTACTTTTTGGCGTAAAGGTTTTTGCATACTATGTAGTCAATCTTGAGCCGCTTTTCCACCAAAATTACCTGGAACAATTTGTCCCAGGAACTTTTTTCCCCCCAGACCTGTTGCTGTCTGTGTTTCCATCGTGGTCTAAAGTACCGAGAAGATTAGGCAAATAGTCTGGTGACTGTGTGTGTTCACGGTGTGTGTGTTCACTGCTGTGTGTGTGCACTTTGGATGGGTTAAATGCAGAGCACATACTTGGCCACCATGTCACGTCACTTTTTTTTGTCACTTTATAAAATTATTTACCTCCAACTCTCTTTGCAGAACACCCAATCCCTGTTCCCTGCATCTCCCTCCTGCATAATCTGTATTTCTTTTTCTCCTTGTAGCTGGAAATCAGCTCACAGACAGTTTGCGGTCTATATATATATATATATATTATAATTCCAGTCTTGCTCGAGAACTCCGGTCTGACTCTCTATTATTTATGTATTTTTTGTGGGTTTCATGCTGTCCGCTAAGGCATAGGACACACACAGAGGCTTTCCTCCTCACCAACGACATTAAACAAGTGTGAAAACAACGGCGATCCGATGAGTTTGAAAATCGTGCAGTGTGAACTCGGCATTAGGTCTGCGCGCATTACTCAATACAAAGTATGCAAATAGTGAACTTGCATCCTCGGTAGTTCGGACTTTGCAAGTCCGACTCGGGAGTGTGCACTCCTGCGGACTGGTGTAGCAGTCGATTCTGTTCCCCTAGGAATGCCTGTTTCCCTTATAATGTTCTCATTGGAATGTTATATACACGACATTCCCAATCATAGTTATTAATGTTGTGCACTGCTGTTTGAGCTGCGTGCGCTGAGCTAAAGATGATCACCGGTAAACTGAAGCGCTCTTTTAACTTAACCAAACGCATTTTGATCTATACGAGATAAATCAGATATACATCAAATAAACACAATAATGCAATGTACAATTGCACAAAAGGCTGCAAACGAACAGCGCGCATCTGAATCGGACATAAACAAAGGAACAATTGCAAGATGAATAAAAAAATCACAGAACATTAACTGGAGTGTGAGAATCATTTTACTATGCTGCAGTGTAGCAACACATTTGTCTCTTTTTGCTTTCCGTACATCCAGTTGTGTTTGGTGTATTTGCATGCTGCAGTGTTGCCAAATCCACAGTATTTATTCCGCGGAATTGGGCTACTTTGGGGCAATGTTTGATTAACTATTTGGTCGGGTTTATTACACAGACCTGGCAACCCGAGGGGAACACAAATTCCAGAGGGGAACAGAATCGACTGCTACACCGGACGACGCAAGTCCGGTAATTCTGCAAACAGCAACGTACTTGACAACGTCAGTCAGCTCGCCTTAATAGCTACTGCAATTTTCCTCACTGTATTCCTCACGAAATATATCAAACATTATTGCCTCTTTTCATTTTCATTTTAACATATTAATAGATTAATAGAATAAAGACCAAAGATTACCTGTTAGATTTACCCATCAGAGCCAGAATATATGGTGGTTGAAATTAGGGCTGGGCGATGTATCGAATATTAGCGATAATATCGCAATAATTTTGTCGATGATGTAAAATTGGAAAATATCGTGAATATCGAATATTTCAAATTCAAGCATACTTTCACAAAAGAACGCACCGAACGTCCAAAAAAGGAGACAGCATGTTATTGTGGACTTCTCTACAGTACACGCCTCTGCTACGCGAGGTTTCATGAGTGCGGTTGCCAGATGTCAAGAGTTCAAATCCCCGAATCAGAGCTTCGCTGTTACAAGGATAACATAGTTTCATGCCACAAAGCTTCTCTTAAACCAGAGACAGTTGACAGACTTGTGTTCTTAGCTAAAAACTTGTAAAAAAAAATACTTATTCCAGTTTAATTATTTCCGCCAGTTGCACAGTGTGAATTGCATGCACTAAACAGTTGAAAGAATGCATTTTCTGTAGGCTACTTGTTTTGCACTACTTCAGTTACATATACAAGATAGTAAGTGATCACTTGGTCTAGATTTTTTTTTAACTGCTTAAATTTGCACTAAACATTTTGTATTTACTTTGTAACAATAGCTGTTCTATCTAAATTGTTTTTGTTGTTTTTTTAATGGGGGCAAAAGAAATCATGTTTTTTTTTAAATGATTTAAAACAAATGCAAACATATCGAGATATATATCGAATATCGTAAAAATATTGACAATATCGAGATATAATTTTTTTTATATATCGCCCAGCCCTAGTTGAAATACAATGCTGCATGAACTCAACCAATCAGCATGTTCAGTGCCCAAGTCCCGCCCCCTGAAAGTTCCGGACCTTTGGAAAAGTACTACCTCGCGAGCAGGGACTTTCTGAGGGGCAAATTTTTACCCGGAACTATATTTAGATCATGGTTCCTGCGGTGGAAACACACCGAGTACCGGCCCAAAGTCCCTAGTTCCTGGGGAAAGTTCCTGCAGTGGAAACGGGGCTTTGGATGCAGTGATAGCCTTTCAAAGTAAACTCCATTTGATTGTGTGGTGACCACAGGCACTTGACACATGCACCTTTTTCAGTAATAATTGTGTTACTGTGTTGTTATTGTTATAGTTGTGGTGTGGATTTCCCTATTCTCATAGAATTAGAATGTTTAAAAATAATAATTATTTATTTTATTTTTCTTTATCATTATTAGTATCATACTTGGTGTGAATGTACTGTTTTGCTGGTAGACCAATCGAGTACATTAATTCCTAAATTGAAAAAATATTATTTAAATTTCCATTGAAATCATGGCATGAATGGCTTGCTCCAATAGACCCAATTATGATTGGGGAAATATTCTGTAAATGACTTGTTATTCTATCTTTTGAATCTATGGCATACATAGTAATCCAAGACCTATGCTTCCAAGGATTTTAGTTACGTCCAAGTCTAAATAAACATAAAGCATTTGTTGTCTTTTACAGAGTATTCGGTAGGAGTTATTACGGTTATGTGGTTTTCTGGCATTTCTGAGTGAAATGGGAGCAGCTCTTGCTCTTCCTGTTGTAGATCAATATCTGAGAGAAAGAGATGATTGTTTCTTACTGAAATGGTGCCACTGTGCAGATCATGAAACAGTCACATGGTTACTGAGCATATTAAACATGATGGAAACTGGAGTAATTAATCATAATGATGGATGTTTAATGAAGCCAGGTTTAGGAAGCAAGCTAAAATAAATATGACTGTTGTTTCCTGTGAAAGCAATATGTCGTAATGCTTATGTATTCCGGTATTATGAGTTCATAGCTTCGGTAATTACATTTAATGTTTTAGTGATACATTGTTGGAACAAACCCTCTTTTCAGTCATCCATGCAGAGCGGACTGATGTGGAACAGCATCTTCAATAAGCAGCTTGTCAATCACACTCAGCAAGTCTTTTTTTCCTTTCCAGTATTTCTTGACATAAGCAGGTTATACTTCTCAGTCAATTTGCAAGCCATAACTCGTTTTTTTTATGATGAAATCACTTTTACTTTTTTGAACTGCATCAACTGTTCTTTATCTAAAACCTTTTAGTATCTGTTTGTTTAATTGTAATTTCGGGTACTGTATTTTATATTGTATTCTATGAAAGAAGTTTGTAAATGAAATCGAGCTGAATCTGCTCTGCAGTCTCAATGATAGTGATGTTTCAATAGTCTAATATAGTTCCATAATCAGCGGACTTTATTTTTACAGCTGTTCACCTTTCAACAGCTCAGTGAAAATATTCAGTCTAGTTGGGAAAAAAGAGGTTCCGGAAAACATGTGCCTTCCATGTCATAGAAGAGAAAATATTTACATTTTCAGTTATGTTTGGTCATCATTTTATCGTTCTTTTGCAGCTAGAGAGATTCTTGAAGTTTTCAGCTGAAAATATTCTATGCTAATTACTGCATTGTAAGTCACCCTAACCTTAGGTAGGTAGTTCTGAACCAGATAGATTTTCATTTTTGTGAATGTTCAAGTCTTTGCAACTGAAATCTACACAACTGTTCAAAGTTTGGGGTCAGTAAGTTTTTTGTTTTTTTCAGTAAAAACAGAAATATTGTCAAATATATTACAATTTAAAATAACTGTTTTCTATTTTAATATATTTTAAAAGGCAGTTTATTCTTGTAATGGCAAAGCTGAATTTTCAGCAGCCATTTCTCCAGTCTTCAATGTCACATGATCCGTCAGAAATCATTCTAATATGCTGATTTGGTGTTTAAAAACATTTTATTATTAAACATATTATCAATGTTGAAAACAGTTTTTCTGCTTAACATTTTTGTGGAAAAATATGAAGGATATTTTGATAAATAGAAAGTTCTAAGAACAGCATTTATTTGAAACATGATAACTGTCTTTACTGAATAAAAGTATTAATTTATTTAAAATAAAAATCCTCCTGACCACAAGCTTTTGAACAATAGTGTATATACAACATAGCCTCTGTTCACTGCCAGTGCAGTAGTATTAAGAAGACATCAAGACATCATCAATAATTCATCAAGAGTGAAAATAAACTGTAAGTACTGAAGCGAGCTGTTAGAAGGCCCTCCAGTTAGATTGAAGATGCATGTTCTTTGCAGTCCTCCGAAACAGGAAATGGCTGACAGAAGGAATGCTGTCTCTCCCCTCATCTGTCTCTGTTGGGCTTTCAGCTCTGCTGCTGATTGGCTGACTACTGCATACAATAACTTCCTGTAAACAAGCCCCCCAGTGCACCCAGTTACACCCAACCCTCTCTGTATTTGAGTGCTTGTAATATTGACCTCCTTATAAACTGTACACAACAGTACGAGTGAACGCATGCCAAGATGGGAGGTGTTCCCTCTGCATGTGGAAGATGAATTTTTCCCATTTCTGTCTCTGATGAGGCCCTCTAATTTGACGGGAGGAAGTGGCAAGTGGTATGCACATGGCGCTGTGGTTGTGAGGAGAGGCTAAATAAGATGTCTCTGGGTGTGAAGACAGTAGTTGCAGTGGTTGTGGTGGTGCGAAGAGCCTGTGATTGTGGTGAGGAGAACATCTGAGATTAATAGACAATTCTGGATTTAGTACAAGTTGAAGTCAGCATTAAATAGAAATTCTGTTTTCAAAATGCATATTATTGATCTTATTGTTAATGATTCATCCATGCATCCGTGCGAGTCTTGTTATGGCTTCAACTGACAAAATGAAAAAGCAGCCCCCTGTTTCTCAACAACCAACCTGAGTCCCCATGTGCTCAAAGCTCCTAAACCACAACTCCCTGACCCAGCTTGTAAAACTAATACCTGTCGTTAAGCGGAGCCTTTTTTAGTCCTTAGGTGCAAATGTTCATGGGAAAAAGCAATCACTATTTAATGAGCCAAGAGACTAGCTCAGCTCTGTTAATCTTGGCTACTCTATTCAAACAGACGTTAATACAAACACACTCCAAACATTGCTTCATAGACTAAAGGCATTTGGCATGGCTCTCTGCTTCTACAAACAGATTTTTAGAACCTCTCTTATACTAACAGGCCATGTAAACCTGCTCTGTAATTACCTTCGGGTCGTAGTGCTGCTGTTCTTTTGACTGCATATTCCAGGATTGTAGAAATCAATTCACAATTTAATGTTGCTATTATTAGTGGTGCTTGGCAAGAATCACTATTATTATTGCTCAAACTTGGGGGTCGGAAAGAAAACCCTTAAAAGACTTAAAAACAATATATACCATTACTTTTTCTAATGGATCTAGTGCAAGATTTTCACCTGACGGTTAACAAAATTGCCAGAAATCCCATACAGTATGTTAAAGCAGGGTCTGAGGTGGGCTTTTTTTTTTTTCTTTCTTT
>NW_015555773.1:331545-390153 GCF_001515605.1 Sinocyclocheilus anshuiensis | reverse complement strand
TTGACATGGGCCAGTATGCAAGCAACCATAATACCAGAATGTATACATCTGTTTTCAAGCTGTCTTGTTTTTTCTTTTTCTGAATGATATGTGTTATATATTATTCCTCAGTATCTTAAACAGGATTTATTACCTGCATCTAAAAACAAAACCCACTCTTCTCTTGAAGCATGCTGGGGCTGTCTGGGACATTTTGTGAGGGTCAGGGATTTGTTTGCATGACAGGGATGATAGGGCTCTTCTTTTATAGAGATCAAGGTCCATATTTGTTGTGTTTTGACTCATATTTTACAGACAGGGTTAATCCATGGGTTAGACTCTTTGGCCAAGTGTCTATTTCAAATGTTGTGTGCCATGTCTAAACTTTTAGCCTTTCTTATAATCACTAGAAAGAATAATTTTTCTACTATTCATAATTCTATCAACGTTGTTCATTAAAGGGTTAGTTCACCCAAAAATGAAAATTAGCCCATAAATTACTCACCCTCAAGTCATCCTAGGTGTATATGACTTTTTTCTTTCAGACGAATCCAGTCGGAGTTATATTAAAAATTGTCTTTGATCTTTCAAGCTGTTTAATGGCACTCAGCGGGTGTTGCAGTGCATCAGTCCAAAAGAAGTGAAATAAAAAGGCCTTCTGTAATGAATCGATGCGTTTTTGTAAGAAAAATATCCATTCAAAACGTTATAATCACTTTAATGTAGCTTGCGCCAACAGTTGTACACGGAAGCAGCTCCGGGCTGATGAGGTATGAGGTCAGCGCTGCGCATGTGCCGGTAAATCCTCGTTTTGTACTTCTAATTTGTGACCGTTGTTTTGTTTTGATCTCTCCGCTGCTTTTCCACGTTCGTCACATCTGAGCGGCGCATGCGCAAAGCTGACCTCATACGTCATCCACCAGGAAATGCTTCCGTGTACAACAGTGAGCGCAAGCTAGATTAAAGTGATTATTACGTTTTAAATATGGTTATTTTTCTTACAAAAACGCATCGATTTGCTACAGAAGGCCTTTTTTCACCCCCCAGAGCAGTGTGAGACACTTTTTTTTTTTTATGGATGGGCGCTTTTTATTTAACTTCTTTTGGACTGATGCATGCAACACCTGCTGAGTGCGATTAAACAGCTTGAAAGATCAAAGACAATTTTTAATATAACCGACTGGATTCGTCTGAAAGAAGAAAGTCATATACATCTAGGATGACTTGAGGGTGAGTAATTTATGGGCTAATTTTCATTTTTGGGTGAACTAACCCTTTAAATATGTTCACAGGTCAAATTAAAATACTTAGTCTTTGTCATTTCATACATCCTGTCTTGTTTGTAGAGAGATCATCAGCATAATGGTTTCTAGCACAGTAGTGTTCAGTACCTTAACTTTAATGGTCATGATACACACTTTCTTACCAAAGTAACTTATTTTAAACAGGTGAGGGGGCCGTCAGAGGGAGATGACTGCCAACAAGAGCTCCAAAACTGCACCAAAAGCAGGAGCGGCTAAAGGTCCACAGGAAAACTCAGACAGGTATCAGTCATGATGATGAGTCAGCTGTTATTGTCCATTGTTTGTGCTTTTACAGTTTTTTTTTTCTCAGAAAGCCCATTCACATCAAAGATGATAACTATAACTATTAAGTTTTAGGATTTTTTCTAATGAAATGAGATTGGCAAAGGCCACAACACAGCTATAATGATAACAATAAAGAGGAACAATATTGTTGGAATCACTTTGCAGCTCATGAACAATAAAAACATGGACATCCAATCAGAATCCACCTGATGCTTGAACATGTAAAGCAGCAGGCGTGTGTGTTTCAGTGTGCACTTAAACAGAATGTTATTTTCTGTTGCTGTAGACACTAACTGAGTTATAGTTATTGGTTTGAACAGGCCTTAAAACTTATTATGATATGATCTGATAGAAAAAAATGAACTAGTTTAATTTAGCACATTTAAATTTTTTTGGCCTTGAACAGTTTCTGTTCAACTTTTAGAGCAATTTCAGTGTATCAGATCTGGACCATTATTTTTTTTTTGTAGCAATTCAAATTTACTCTGTATAAATATTTTACTCTGTATAAAGATTTTTTGTAAATTCTTGTTTAGATGTGCAGCTCTATATAGCGTGGTTTTATAGAGAAAATACAATTTTAGAAATCTGTTTTTCAAAAAAAAAAAAAAGATTAATTATATAAATATTTATAGGCAATGATTGCTTAGGATAACCAGCACTTTTATCTATAATTGAGGAGTAGTTGAAATAGATAATTGAGTCCAACGGTACTTCACTGGCCAAAATGTTGTATACAAAGCTAAAGTAAACATCCTGGTTATGAGCAAAAGCAGAAAGTTGATTAGAAAAGAGGCTTTGTTCTATTTGTGGCCTTTGGGGCTGTGTAGTTGATATCAGAACAAGTGAAGAACGAACAGTCCTTGAAGAGTGAGAGGAGTTACTTTCATTATTACCTATGAGCACTCTCCGATGTCAGAGATATTATTTACCAAAGGAAATTGTGAAAATGGATTTATGCGAAGTTGTGTGGTGGGAAAATGATGGCATAGTTTCTGCTAGCCTCTCTTCCTAGACATGAATATTTTGGCTTCAGTTGTAAATCACAAGCAAAGGAGAATGCTGAAGAAGCAGATTTATGTCAGACGAGGGTGTCGGTAGGTAGGCCTTGAATTAAGAATGTGCCCTTTTTATAGCAAAGATAATAGCTGAAAAAATAACTCAATCACAGATGAAATATCCACATTTTTGTGGGGGAGAACCCACTGGCTCTGGGCTTGACATATTTCTTTTGATGTGTGTTCCTGGAACCTCATAGTTTCACCATCCTGGCATGGTTCTCCAACAGGAAATGGGCTGTGGTTGACATTGCCCTCAAGACCCAGGAAGAGCCAAACCAGCCCTGGCATCCCACTCAGTCCATGTGTGGCCAGACCAGCTGGCTTCCCCCGAAACTGGCCTTGTTTTTACTGGCCCTGTCCGGCCTCTCAGAGAACCTCCTCAGACCACAGACACAAACTCATGGAGGACTCAATGAAAGAATTCTCAAACTGATGTTTTCTTTTGTGCAAAGGATTTTACATCAGCCTAATATTGCAGTTATAGAAACAATCATTTATGCTTTGTCGGAGTGGCGGCCCAGGCAGTCGTGGAGGTATTTTTAGACATGCAGGGTTATTCTATGGAAAACATCTCAACAAAGATGGTAGAAGTTTACCTGTGCTGTAAATACCAGCTTTGATGCAAAGATTGCCCTCCTAAACAATAGCCTTCATCTCCTTTTGACAGATTTGGCATCTGTCCATACCTTCCGTTTGATTATCCAGGATTAGACTGTTGTTCTCAAGCCAGGGATCCATTGTAACCTCAAGAATCTTTTTCAACACAGGATATATTAGTCAGACTCAAGTATGACGTTTTTCTGTCATCATTTAATACAAAGAGGTCTACAGCTTCTGTTTCTTTAATTCCCTGAATTGGTTCTTTTGTGTACATGGTTTTGACGAGGAAAGATTTATGTTTTAGTTAAGAAATAAGAGTTTATGATGCAACTTTAAGATTTAACGCAGATAAGGATATCATAATATAATTTATTGTAAAAATCAATCTAATATGTTGATTTAGTCCTCAAGAGCCATTCCTTATTATTATCAATGTTGAAAAAAAGTTGTGCTGCTTAATATTTTCTTGGAAGCCACGATAAAAGAAAAGCATTTGTTTGAAATATAATTTTCTATTTTCATCAATTTAATGCATCCTTGCTAAATAAAAGTATTAACTGCCTTTAAAATCTCTCTGATCTCAAATGGTAGTGTAGATGTATTTATATGTATATTATGTACTTTTTAAACATGTTTGGCTTTCTCTACTATAGATTGTAATGTAGAATTTAGTGGTTTCTTTTTGATAAAGTAAAACTGATGATGGCAGCATAGTCAATAATGCCTATGTTGGGTGAAACTTTGGACCATTTAGAACACAAAATTGTGTATTATTTGTCAAATTAATTTGCTTTGTAAACGTTGGGTACAACAGATTGTACAACAAGTGTCTACGGACAACCGATATGACGTGTCTGCTTGTAAAATTTGGTGATGATGTGATTGTATACTCATTTCCATGCAAGATCTGTGAGGCTGCAGGTGGTGTGGCATTTTCCTTTTTTCTAGGGAAGGGCATTATGGTGAGGTTTTTAGTTGATCTGTCCCAACCTGCACCCTGGATCATACTCTTGGTCTCCGCCCAGCTTGCACTTGTTATTCTAACCACCGCTGTGACATCAGATCTGCCTGCCTCAATTTCACAGAAGTGTGGGCAAAGTCGAGTTCTAGTTCCTGGAAGCTCATGCGCGGCATTAGATTTTTAGGTGGATGAGAAAGTGTGTGTGTCTGAGGAGACTGAAATGAGGTCAGCACAGTTTTTCATCTCATTGCTCAGCAGTGAGCAGCATCTGTTTGCTCCATGAACAATGGGCCTGGGAATGATGTGGAGGTTGAGGTTGATATGTACGCAAAGAGAAACGGTTGCTACAGGAGACGTACGGTGAGGGTTAGTGAGGGTAAGTTCATTTATATCTCTCAAGTCTAATGGTTAAATGATTTTGTTTGTGAGGTCCATATAAATGATTTCCGAAGTGATTGTGTGGAGGAATCCATATATTAATTTATACTGTCGTTCTGTTTGCATTGGCACTGCCAAATTTATGTGAGATTGTTATTGTTCTTTCCCATATTAGACATAACTGACGTTTCCTTTTATCTGAAATCTGTTCTCCTTTTGCATTACTTGTAGTTTTATGTTACTTGTCCCATTGACTTACTCTGATTAAAACACATTTTTGTAGTAACCAGTACTTATAAGTGTTCTCACGGTCACTGTTTGTGAGGAAATAACACTCTGCTGTACCAAGCACAATTTGTTGGAGGGTTTCTGACTCTTTCCTCTGATTTACTCTTGTTTCAGGTGTCAGTCTGTGTCCCCACCTCCAATTCTTACCACTGGAAAAGAGTCATGTTCCTTTCACCTCAGTGGCAGTGAGGACGCCAGTCAGCAGGGAAGGTACGCTAAAGCTGATGCTAAACTCTGGACCCAAAAGAACTGGAGCTGTAAGACTGCCAGCTTGAGAAGTGGCACCTCGCTCCCCACTGACTTTGAATGCCAAAGCAGGCTTACCAAATCTAGGAGTATTAGCTGTCTGGACAAGAGGCTCTCCATCCATAACCCACCAAGTGGCAATAACCAGGATAAGAAGGAGAACCAGCCACAACAGGCCCCCGCTGTGGGGGATGGATTGAATCCTAGACCCCTCAGCTGGAGTACTCTTTCAGTAGGACCTACAACCAAGCTTGGGCACAAACGCATGCTCTCACTCAGTCGTACAGGGACTTGCACCTCATCCGTCGCCATACGCAAAAAGATCTCAGAATGGGAGGGTCGGAATGCGGCTCTGCCTAGGATGAGCCTTTGCCTGGAGAAGAGGCCTGGAGGTGGGAGCGAGGGTTGCCCAAGCCTGCTGACCTCACCCTGCAGCGAGAAAACCTTTGACTTTAAGGCTGTGAGGAGGATGAGCACAGCATTTTCCGAGTGCTCCTACCCTGAGACTGAGGAAGATGAGCACATATCGGATCGAGAAGCTCCTGTAAGGTTCCAGAAGAGGCCTTCGAAGACAGAGTCCTCTGGGATTTTCCTCCGCACGTTCTCGGCACGCAAGGAGACCTCAGGCGTGCTCAGCCGCATTAAAAAAATTGAACAGGCCTTGAAGGAAAGTCCCTCTTCATCTCCTCCGCAGTATCTTAGTAATTGCTACGGCCTTGACAAGTCCAGACACAAGTCTTTCTCCATAAGTGGAACAGAGGACTTGGACAGCACTTGTGGCAGCAAGCGGAGCAGCATTTGCTCCGTGGCCACTGAACCTGAAGCTTCTCCAGGGTCTGAAAGGCTCTCTAAGCTCAAGCAGAGGTTCAGCATCAGCTCTACCAGGTCAGAGAGCCCAGAACTCCCTTCTGCACAGGACTCTCCTGGAATTACAGTGAACCCTTTGCCTAAACCCAAACGAACATTTGAGTATGATGCCAACTGCAACCACAGAGGCTTGTTGCCCAGTAATGGACTACCTCCCACCACTGAATCTCCACCTCCACTTCCTTCAACCCCAGCACCTGCTATAATGAGAAATTCCAAGGCAGATGAAAGCTTGCCTAAGAAGACTCAAGATAGGTGAGAAACATGATTGTCTTCGAATGTGTTCGAATGTCATTAGTAGTAGGTAAATGCATTAGTGTTAAAAGTTGTAGGTTTTTGGCAGATTAATTTAACCAAAGAACCA
Organism: Sinocyclocheilus anshuiensis; assembly: GCF_001515605.1. Lineage (NCBI taxonomy): Eukaryota > Metazoa > Chordata > Actinopteri > Cypriniformes > Cyprinidae > Sinocyclocheilus > Sinocyclocheilus anshuiensis. The sequence goes on along the minus strand of NW_015555773.1, from coordinate 383,820 downwards.
TGTAGCTGGTATACAAAGCCACTTGAGGATAAGTGCTTTAGAGGTAATGGTGATTGCTCATGACTTGTTCTCGGTGAGAATGAAATTGGCACCTTCCTTTCACTAGCTGGGATCTTATTACCTTCATGCAAGAATGAAAAATCTCTCATGATTTTCTTACATTCATGTTGTTCCAAACTTGTATGGCTTTCTTCTGTGGAGGGCAAAAGCTTATCAGAATGTTGACAGTGATTTTTTTTCCATACAATGCATGCATACGGTTATCAAAGTCTATCAAGTTTTAAAAGGACAAAAAAGTATAATAAAAGTGGTCAATATGACTTGTGTGCTATATTTCAAGTCCTCAGCTGTATGAAATTGTTGTGATGAACAAACTAAAATGCTGTTCTCACATCTAATATTTATTCACGCATATTATATATGATAATATATTCGTCAATCGTCATTAATCATTTTACATTTTGTGTATGCATTTATTCATCCAGCTCCCTTTCAATAAATCCACACTAAAGACTAGACAGACAGATTTGTGTTGCATGAAGAAAAAACATGTCAACTGTGGCAAAAATTACTGAGAAGCAATGAATTTGTGTACTTCCACGTAGTTGGTTCCCCCACAAAGAAGAGATCATTTATTTTTCTTGGATAATGAAGTGTATAAAACTTGTCCCAAGAATGTTGAAAAGGATAAGGACCACAGGCCAAGCATTTGTTTTGTTGATATAGTTCTAGACTTTGAATTACTGGCTTTTGTTTTTTGACTACATAGTCTCTCACAGTGAATAGGCCCCTGCAGTTTCACAGATTCTTATGTTACAAATGAAGTAAGCAAAATGAAATTTCCTGTCAGGCATTTGACGGCAAGCAGAGATCAACATGGAGATGCTCGTTTTCTCAGGGTTTCATAATTTTACCATATTAGGTGAATTTGTTGCTGTCAAATGTTACACAATTGTACTATTTTGTTCTGTGTATAGCACACGTCATCTTTTTTCCATTCTTTGATCTTTACATTGAGATTCAAACTGACACTTCTGAAACAGGCAACACTTAATAATATTTATTTCTCCAAATTTAGTTCAGAAATCCAAAAATAGCATCAGTGATAACTTAACAACAAAACCATAAAACACTTTTGAGTATATTTTTAGAAACCCATCAGTGTTCATTTAACAGGGTGAGATGGAAGAACACAGAAAATGAAATGTTTTGGAGGTTCAAAGACCTCAGAGACTTTGCTTCATCTCTTCTCTTTAAGTTGATATAACACTGCTTCATGGTGTTGCTTTTTGGATTTTTGAGGGCTCTCATGTTGTTTATAGCTCATATTCCTCATGGCCTTGTGAATGATCTTTGGCACATGGATTGTTTAGCCTAGTTACTGGGTATGGAGAGCCGCCAGGTTCTCGTGATGGAGAACCTCATGTGCTGGAACATTTGTACTGCTCTACATTTGAGCCCATGTTTGACATTCCTGTGGCTGGTCCAGAGTCGACCGTTTCGAGACTATAGGCAAGCAAATAGATTGTGTCATGTCAAAGTGCTAATTTGGGGTTCCAACTTTCTGGTTATTTTTCCAGCCATGTTATTCATACAAATACATTTTGGCTTCTTGTAGATAAACAAGAAATTACCAATCAAGCATAGGCAAGACCTATACGAGTGTTGTTCATTTAAGCAGCCTCTCTTGTTTTAATTGGTGTCTTCCAGTGATTAAACACATATAAGATCCTCATAAGTGAAAGATGCTTACATCTTCTCAGGTGGTCTGACCTGATTGTCATCACCCAAATGAAAGATCTTTGCCTTGAACCATACCAACAGAACTACTCTTCACTTGTTCAGCAAGAGTCAAAGCTGTGGTTTTATTTTATCTCTGTTTCTAGAGAATCGTGTGAGTCAGAAGATGCTGTCAGCCTGCCTTCCTCATACCTTTCCTCACCCACAGAGAATGGCACAGAGAACCACAGTCGGCCCAGCTCCAAGAGCACACTCGAGGAGAACGCCTATGAGGACATAGTGGGTAAGAACAGACAACAGTTGGTGATAGATCCTGCTTCCTCCCATTTGATTTTAGGCTAAAATGTAACTGTTGAATGTGAAAATGACCTTTATTGTTAGAAATATTTATTTTTAAAACATTTATGGTGTAAAAATATTAGAATTTCACGTTTAGAATTTCATTTTAAATTAAAAATATTTCATATATTTGTATATTTATTGATTTTAAACATTTTAAATGTTTATATTTTTTAATTATATAACACAGAAAATTAAAATAAGTACTGTATATATATATATTAGGGGTGTAACGGTACACGTATTCGTACCGAACCGTTTCGGTACGTGTCTCTCGGTTCGGTACGCATGTGTACCGCACGAATACAGTTTTTTTTTTTTCTTCTCAGGAAATTCAAATAATAAATGGCGTTTTGACCATCTTTTATGTGGCATGACAGATCGCTGTATAAACGCCTTAGAGAGCTGGTATATAATCCCAACACAAGCATTGACTAGAGCGGACGCGATCAGCTCCGATTCCCGTGTCTGAGCCGTGACGCCCCGCAGATTTGAGCGGAGCGCGAGTGAACGCGGTCATTCCTTCCTCTGTACTACTAGTTTTACTTTTTTGATAACAATAATATATTTTATTGTTTGCTGATTGTGCACTCTTCTCCCTGGTTAAATTCCCTTTTTTGCCTGCTGAAAGTGATGAAGTACTGGCATGTGGCGCTGGCTGATTTTGTGTGCTAAATTCCTTCCTGTCAGGAAATAGTCTGTGTGCACTAATGCTCAGACCCTTAGGGGCTTGACATTGTTACAGTGTTCGTGGGTCTTGCCCTGTGGCCAGACTGTAAATCTCTGTCTTGCTATTGCTGATGAGGCTTGGGCATCAGGTGTTGTTAAGTGGTCCAGCTGAATAAGTGCCTAGTTGGCAAACGAGCAGAAGGAGTTTGTGGTTTGGTAGGTTTGAAGTTTATATGTCATTATAGGGCCTTTCGCACCGCTTTAGTTCCAGAACTAAATGTACAGTACTAAAGTACTGGGACGATTTTGCGCGAACTATTTCCCGGTACTATTTAAAGGGTTGCAGTCGCACCGACAGTGTGTACTAAGAACCAGTCGACAGCGATGTCATTTGTGCGCGGCGTTCAACAACGGAAACAAAGAAGAACAACATTAACAACAGGAGGATGGAGGACGCTGTGATCGGAGCTGTGTTTTTGTTGTGTCTCGCGGGTTTCACAATAATGGACATGGAATGTCGACGTATACGTAAAGTGATTGAAAGAACGGAAAGGAGGACTAAGAATCTCCAACGACAACTGGCAGTGCTACATTTGCTACAAGTGCCTGCACTTCAGCGTCCGTCCATCTATCACTGTTCTCCATACTTGCGAAATAAGTTGACACAATGTTTACAGTATGTTTACACAGCGTTTTAAATCATGGCGGGTGAGGGCGTTTTCGTACGCGTTTGTCTACTTGTCTACTTATAATCAATGTCTACTTGCGTCACGATTAGTACCAGTTGTGCCAGTTAGACCCTGCTCTGGAGTAGGAGCTAATTTGGTTCTCGAAACAGGCAGTCCGGTACTAAAATCGCACCCAGTTCCGGCGGTGCGAAAACGCCAAAAAGTGGGTAGTGCCACAATTAGTTCTGGTACTATGAAAAAGTTCCCGCTGTGCGAAAGGCCCTTATATCAGTTCTACAGCCAAAAATACAGCCTTTGCTGCGTATTGTTCTTGAAATAATGATGGCCACTGGGTCTAGGCAGTCAATGAGTCTCTAGCGGTTGCGAAGTGGGTGACTCTCAGCCTTTTCCCCGACAAAGGTTCCATTGTTCTAGCGAACACCTCGGGTGTGGGATCAAGCATTGCGGTTGCACATTTTTATGAATGCTGATTAGTTCCAGAGAAATATATAGCCTCTATGTGCCTCTGTGCTCTAACCACTGAGCTTGGGATTGGTGTAACACTCCAACAGAGGCATCTAAGGGTGGTCTCCAGAAGCATCAGGCTGTGGTTAGCGCATCAGATGGTATGCTTTCTCAGGCTGTCACCAGGGTTTTAGCTCTGTTTGCTACTAAAATGTCACCAAATGTTAAAAACATAAACGTTATTTATGGTATACATATGTAAGGTTTCAACCTTCTCTCAGGTTAAATCTAAGGGTATCACATTGCATTTTGGCACAAAGCCCGTCTGGTCTGGAGGCTGTTGTGATGTATCCTCCATATGCAATGCACATTAGTATAGTGATAATAGATTAGCCAAATATCTCCAGATGGCAGGGTCATATTACATTTACCATGAAATAAATCGCTTGTAGGAAAACCTATTCATGTCACAATGATATAAAATCTTGAAAAGAGGCCACTTCCTTTCTTCAGTGAGTTCAGTCCTTCCTGAGAGTCTTGTAAGTGGCCATAACAGTCAGATTATTGTTCATGATTGTTTGTTGAAAATATATCCATTCTTCATTCCTGTTTTCCAGCTTTTGCTTTCAGGCAAAAAGCATCTTCTTCTTGTTTACACGTCACAAAGCCATTCCTCATCTCACATGACTGCATGGTGCTCCTGGGAAGACCGCAAAATGGCCATAAAATGGTCGTGTATGCTGTGTTGCTTTTATTGGCAGTCTGATACTCACATTGTGTACTTGTCGCTTACTCATCAAGCACTCAACATCCTTTCCTTTGAAATCCTATTGTGTAAACTGAAGCAAAGTATGTGTTTTGGTTATGGGTGCCCACTCTCTGTCCTTTTGTCTGTGTTTTGTGGAGCTCCTGTAAGTAGAGAAGTTGATTAGTACTAGGGCTGGACAATAATTCAATATCAATATGTATCGCGATGAGTACATTTTTTTTTTCAGGATTCTTTGATGAATAGAAAGATCCAAAGATCAGCATTTATCTGAAATAAAAAGCTTTTGTAACATTATACACTATTCCATTCAGTATAATTTTTATTATTTTTTGGGGGAAAGAAATTAAAGAAATTAATACTTTTATTTAGCAAGGATGCTTAAAATTGATCAAAAGTGATGATAAAGGCATTTATAATGTTACAAAAGATTTCTATTTCAGATAAATAGTGTTCATATCGATATCGGAATTATATCGTATCGACCGAAATTAAGAAATATACCGTGATATCAATTTTGGCCATATCGTCCAGCCCTAATTAGTACCCTCCTTTATGTGAGTGGTCAGGGAGGCATATCATTTCTCCAGCATGCTGTCATTACATTGCTTCGTTTGGGAGCCTCACAGAGCACTCTGTGCATTTGCTGGCCTGTCATTGTGCCTCTCAAGCTTAATGGCACTAGGGCAAATCTCAGCAGTACATCTCATGAGGTCAGGCTGTTGTGTAGCTGATTACTATGTTGTATGGTATCTTTATGCCTTCTTTTAAGCTTTTCACAAGAAGTTACGCTGTGAGTATTATGGCCAGGTTTACTTAGTGGCACTTTTGATACTTATGCATCATCCTAAAGTGTTAATATGTACAGCATATAACAAAGAGATTGAACAAGTGCTAATGTTTTCATCTACAAGATGCAACATGAATTGAGCAGATCTGGTTGCTTTCTTTTGTAGGGCACCTGGAGCATTACACAAATGTCCTATTTTAATATTCGTTTGTAATCTGCCAAGATCCAAGTTTCTAACTGAAATCAGCATTCAGTATTTTAGGGTAGGATGTTTTTGTAATATGGAACCTGTTGTGTATCTAGTGGAGGGAAACAGGGCAGAAAGATGTGTGATATGCCAGTGTCTTACAGTAAGAAAACAACAGAAAAGTAGGGCATTGTTTTTGTGTGGGATGTGCACAACTGTTATTACATCATATTGAAACTGGCAGCATTCAAATGGTTGGTTTCCTTACATTGACTTGACAGCCAGGGATTGGTGACATGGAAAGAATGATTTTAATTAGAGGATTTTATTATTTTGACCTGACAAATTGATGCAATAGCTAGATGTTACATGATTTTTTTTCAATAGGATGCTGCTGGTAACATTGCATCATTTTTGTCAATTTTAAAATAATTGTAATAATAACTTTTAGTAAAATATTTAAATTCTTTTTAAAGAAATGAATTTTTCATTCCACAAGATCGCATCGAATTAATCAAAAGTGACAGTAAAGACTTTTATAATCATGTATTATAAATTATAATCAATAATTATAAAAAATATTTATTGATTTTAAACATTTTAAATGTTTATATTTTTTAATTATATAACACAGAAAATTAAAATAAGTACTATATATATATATATATATATATATATATATATATATATACATATATACATACAGTATATATAAAACGGAAAACGGTTATTTTGAAGTGTAATAATCTTTCACAATATTACTATTTATACTGTATTTTCGATCAAATAAATTCAGCCTTAGTGAGCATAAGAAAGTTTTTTCACAAACTATTAATTTTGTGTGTTTGTATACATATTTTAATTATTAGCATTGCTAGAAGAAAAAGGCTTATTAGACCAGCATGTGTTGATGCTTCATACATGCTTCCACATTAGAGTTAAAAACTTTTGCGGGTGCTATTCAGGTCATCTTGTCCCCGCTTCTTGTAGCCTATCAGTCTGCCAAAGTTTCTTAAAGGGAAAGCACAACTTCCTTTATATCCTCAAGTGTTCGGTGAACAAGTGATCCACCCTTTTACATGAGAAAACATGTTAGCAAAAATAAGATTCATCCTAAACATGTTTTAACCAAGAGGCTGTCTTTAAAAAGTTTTTTTTTGTTGTTATTTGGAGTCCTGTGCAGAGTCAGTCTAAAGATCTGCACTGTCTACATTCTCTTATCTTGACTCATCACTGGCCCTTATTTCTGGAGACAGAGTGCAGTCCAAAGGCTTATGTCCAACAGAAACTGTTTTTGGAGACGACGCACTTGAGTTTCAAGCACACCAGCAATAAACCTCCATGAATAATCTTTTCCCAGCACTCAATAGCTGCCCCGTTGTGTGCCTCCGGCTCCTTCTTTTCATTATCATCTTCCACCGCCTTCCATACCCTCTGCCCACCCTTTACCTATCAGTTTGTCTCTCTCCCACTCACTCCTTAAGAAGACATGTTACCTCGCTACCTTTTAAGTCGGCTTCTGGGCAGCTGGTGTTTGGTTTTAGTCTGAGTTGTGCTCTCTCTCTTTCTCTCTCTCTCTCTCCTCTGCTCTTCTGCAAACAGAGAAAGAGAATCCATATGAGGATGTAGATCCAGTGAGGAGATGTCTGGCCAGAAATTCACGCCTGTTACCCGAGAGGTCCCGGGACTCACTCAACAGGATGTGGACCTCCCAGGACAGGAAGTCCATTACACCTCCCCAGGTAGTTTCCTTGGCTGTGTAAGATAGTGATGATAGCACCTGCTTTTCACTATGATTTTTATTTAAATCAATGCTTTATATCAGGGCTGTCCAAACTCGGTCCTGGAGGGCCGGTGTCCTGCAGAGTTTAGCTCCAACTTGCCTCAACACACCTGACTGGAAGTTTCTATGCCTAGTAAAGAGCTTGATTAGCTGGTTCAGGTGTGTTTAATTAGGGTTGGAGCTAACCTCTGCAGCACACCGGCCCTCCAGGACCGAGTTTGGACAGCCCTGCTTTATATACATTAATTAATTCACCATATTTTTAGTAAAGTAATTTGCAACATATTGTAGTGTATTTTTATGCACTTTTTAATTGTACAGATTTAGATTTACTATACATGTCTGCACCTTTTCGTTTTCTTATCCACTTCCCTCTCACCAGCTGCCCTCTAAACCGAGTAGTCAGTCTCTGCGGCTGCCAGGTCCTGCTGACAGGAAGAGTCAGCGCCCATCCCGCTTGTCTAAGAGGCACAGCCATGATGACATGCTGCTGCTACCCCAGCTGGGCATGCCTTCCTCCCCCTGTGGCCTATTAGATGACAGCCTGAACCCTTCCACCGATACATTGGCCTCCCACAGGCAGAAACGAGTCCCCAAGGTAAACAATGAGGGTAGAATGGAGAGAAGTGACTGTGTAGCAGTTGTACATGAATGCGTAATTTTTTATGTAATTATTTTTCCTAAATTTAACCTCTGAGATTTTAAATCAATATTTCAATAATTTAACAACACATTTGTTTATTCACAGTTCTCTGGTATCTGTTAAAGATTATGTGACATTCAAGTAAACATAAATATTTTATATTATCTTTTTTTCTAAATATATAAGTATTTTGAAATGATGTTAAACTATTAATTTCTATGATTTAATTATTAGTTTTTCAACAACTCACCTACCCCCACAGGGGTGTCCAATCCTGCTCCTGGAGGGCCAATGTCTTGCAGAGTTTAGCTCCAACATGCTTGCCTGGAAGTTTCTAGTGAGTCTGAGGACATGGATTAGCTGATTCAGGTGTGTTTATTTAGGGTTGGAGCTAAACTCTGCAGGTCGGTGGCCCTCCAGGAGCTGGCTTGCCCTTCCACAACCTTAGTTTGGGAAACCCTGCTTTAGAGTGAAAGGGAAATTGATTTCCAGATCCATATGCCTGGAATAAGAAGGGAATAATCAGACTCCATTTGTATTGATGCTGTGAATAGTAACCCTTGAAGAAACGAAGAACTGTTACACCATGTCTACACCGGATGAGAGTGGCCTGATGCATTGTGACAAAAGACATTATAATCAGTGATACTGTCTACACTGAGTGCGACACTGTGCAATGCAACACATTGAAATCCCCGGCAGTAACAGTTTTGCCAACATTAAGAGTTAACATTTGACTCTTCAGAACTAGGTGTAGCATACCAGTCTGCCTTCCAGCTACTTTTTCCTCTACACCTGAATGGTTTTTTTTTTAGGGAAAACACCTTCAACCACACAATTTTAATGCCCAGAATGTTCATATGCTGCAGGGTTTTAAAGAGCAAAACATGGAATATATTGCTCAAGTTCACATAACCACTCTCAAGAATGGAAAAAAAGCCCTGAAGGACTGAAAGATTTAGTTTCACTGTTTTTCCCTTTTCAAGACATTTTACAAGTTACTATAGAGTGGTCCCAGTGGCTTTTAGGAACTCACTGATAGCTAAAATCAATAACTTTCCCATCTGGATACAGCAGCCCCTTAAAATATTATTTGCTTAATAACTTAACAATCCTGGGTAAATGTATAGATAAGGGGCAGTTTTAAAAGTCATTTTCAATTTGTTGCAATGCATCTTTTTCCCTATCAGGTGGTGCAAAGAATAAACTCTATCTACTGTACAAAAAGAGGCAAAAAGAGGCTGAAGAAGCTTTCGCTTTCAAACATAGAAACTGCGTCTCTAAGAGGTAAAGATTTTTACCATGATGTAACCTCTGAGAATGTGCCCCAGTTGTCTTATGTTCAGACCAAAAAATGTTGCCAGTTGACCTTTTGACATTAAACAACCCCTCTTCTCTGTTTGTAGATGACAACAGTGAGAGTGAAAGTGACTCTGATGACAGGTTCAAAGGTGAGGGATCAGCACATATGGCTGAGTGGGCAATGTGTTTGAGTTGAGTGCTGCTCAAAGACTGTCCTTTGAGCAAACAGCATCACATGACCCTGTGATTTGTCACAAGTAAATGTCAAAACTGAGCAAAAAATGTATATACTATTATTGTATTTATATTTTGAATATACTGTTATTTTATTTAGCAATGTTTTGAATGAGCTTTTTGAATTAGAGTTTTTGCTTTTGTTATTTTTATTATTTTTAGCCTTTTTTTCCCATATAATAATTCGATTTTTTTGTGCTTTATTTCAATTGAAGAAAATCATTTTTATTAGTTTTATTTTTTGTAAACCATAACAAATCTGGACCTGAGCATTAGATGAGACTGAGTGTTTTTTTTTTTTCATGATAATAGCGTTAAAATTATGTTCATGTAAAAGTGCATTTTACATCATTTAACAATAATCATGTACATACAATATACAAACACAGTTATTTGACAATATATATGTTGCCTGTAAAATTGTGCGGATTTTTTTTCTTTTTAACGCAGCACACACTCAGAGGTTACTGAAGCTGCAGTCTATGCTGCGACGTGCACCCAGTTACAGGACTCTGGAGCTGCAGTTGATCGAGTGGCAGGAAAGGGAGCTCTTTGAGTACTTTGTGGTGGTCTCACTGAAGAAAAAGCCAACCAAAAACTCTTATACTCCGGAAGTCACTTACCAGTTCCCTAAGGTGAATATTCTCTATAAAAAGGGGAGGTGCTGTTTTTGTTTTACAGTTTAAGATGCTACTCAGCATTTGTTGTCTCCAGACAGGTACTTGAAGTGGGATATACATAACTGTTTATTAAAGGATCCCTTTATCGACCTTCTTTTAGGGTAATTTCTTACAGAGGTGCTATCAAACACTTTCCTGATGAAGTCTTGATATATGATAGAAATGATAATAATCCTTACTGCTCTCTGAATTCAATTCAACTCAGTTCAGTTCAGTTCATGTTTGTTTGTATAGTGCTTTTCACCATACAAATTGTTGCAAAGCAGCTTCACAGAAAATTTGGTAGTTTTGTATGTCTTTTATATTGAGTGTTTTTTATTTAGATGGTAGAATGTAGTTGTTTAGATACATTTTAACAGATTTGTTCACTACTGTTCAAAAATGTGGGGTCAATAAGAAAGTGATGAATACTTTTATTCATTAGTACTATTATCAAAGAATCCTGAAAAAATAAATGTATAACAGTTTTCACAAAAATATTAAGCAGCACTGATTTCAACATTGATAAATGTTTCTTGAGCACCAAATCAGCATATTAGAATGATTTCTGAAGGTTCATGTGGCAAGACTAGAGTAATGGCTGTTGAAAAAAATGGTCATAAATGAATAAATAAATTACATTTAAAAATATATTAAAATATAAAGCAATTGTTTTAAATAGTTTAAATAAAACAATTAATTATTTAATTAAATCCAGCCTAAGAAAGCATAAGAGAATTTCTTCAAAGGCCATACATTTGAACAATAATGTAATTATGCAAATTAGAAACAAGGCTGCAAATACAGCTTTGAACTCTTATCCTATTTGGGATACGTATTGACAATAAGTGGCATAAGCAGGGAATCGTTGCCATAGCAATCATGTTTAGTTACAGAGATAGATTTAATTAGCTGAGATTTGCTTTAGTGATTGTGTTCCCTTGAGAGGCTGAAATATGTTGACACTCTGCCCATCGGAGAGAGTCAACCCGTTATTGTGCTTCTAAACTAGAACAGAGGGCCAATGGTGACATGGGTGGTGCTCGGAGTGGGGGATTGACCCCTTGCTGGGCAGAAAAATATTCTGTACATACTTGACATAGTAATGAAGGTGTAAAGGGATACTATGAAGAGGCTATATTAGATGGATTCCTTAACAGGTCTTTTCATCTGACCCTCACAGTTAGAGAGACTCACCAAGCAGATGAGGGAAGCTGAACAGAGACTCAAGGCTATCCCACAATTCTGCTTTCCAGATGCCAAAGACTGGAGCCCTGTGTCTGAATACAACAGGTATCACTGTTTTTCTATGAGATGCTCTGAGTTTAAAATTCTGGCAGTTACTGAAAAGCCAGTAATTATTTTCATGTTATGGCTAATGCTAAAAATCTATACAATTGTTCTCTAAAATAAAAATAAAACACACTAAAACAAAAAAATTAATTCAGTCAATTTAGTCATCACAGCATTATAATGTGCAGTATGATATAATTATGTTCTTGATATGAAAGTTGAGTAGTCGAGATGAAAATGTGCTATAATAGAGGTGGAAAAGGCACATTTATTACATGGCTTTGAAAGAGTAGGGCTATTAAAGAGTTACATCTTTGCTTCAATCTGCTGCTTGAACTGGAAGATGACAAATAATCTAAAAATAGGCAGAAATGAGTGCCCACAATTAAATATCCAATATCATCTGATATATATTCAATATTAACTGATACTAATTTAAAATAACCAATTTAATGCTATAATTGTAAAGCAAAAGTACAAAAGTAGCACATGTGGCTTTGGTCACATTTGGTGGAAAAAAAGGCTACCCTCACGAGCAATTTTAGAGATTTGTTGGAATTGTACTTCCATCAAGACAATTACAACCACATTGTTTAGTTTGGGTCATAGGAACAACACTATCGCACAATCAGTACATCAACCGAACTGAAAAATTACAATTTAAACTTCAACAAGTATTCACGATCAAATAGCCCATGTCATAAACGCTCAGTAATTACTTTGGTTTTCTTGCAAACATCTTAGCTGCCTGATAAAGTCTTCTAACCACAGTGGGTACACCTCAAAGGCAAAGTCATCAGTCTCAAGAGCATTTCCTCTCAAGCGGTTTTAAACATTTTTTCTACTTATCACCTGATCTACATGGGGGTTTGGGGACTAATGATGGCTGTCTTTGATTTGCTGCAGTGAGACCTTCTCTTTCATGCTCACTGGAGAAGATGGCAGTAGACGCTTTGGGTATTGTAGACGGCTTCTGGTGAGTTTCTTTCTTACATCATGGATTATTTTCTTGCTCCCTTTGTGTTAGTACAACCATATGTATACTGTATATTGCATCACACATTGTAATTAAAGGGCAAGCATATGGATAGAGGTTTTGGTCAGTCACTTGAGTAAGTGTTTGGTTTGCTCTCTTTTTTGTGCTCAAAGAGAAACAGATTCTCGTAAACGTGTCTCCTCGGGTTTAATGAGAGTTTCTCAGGAGACGAATGGAAATGCAAACCATCAAAAGATGTCATTGTACCGTAAGATTAGGTCATATATTTGTGTGCCTCGAGTTTTGTGGTGATCATTGTGTTTGGATGTTGTGATGAATTGCATGTTTCATGGGTTTTATTTGTGAATGTGCAGTTAGGAATGTGCTGCCTTTTCTGTATATTGGTGTTATACATTATACAAGACAGGTTTTGCATTAAAGTGCATGTTAATATTGATTAACATGGTTATGTGTGGTTTGTTTTATACATCTAAACATTTGTTCTGGAGATAAAAGAAGAGAAATGTGTCATCGATATGCTTTAGTAGTAGTTAATATGACTGCTGTTGCTTGTTCAGAACTTGCTTTTTATAGATGTGGCCTTGTGTTGTTCAGTTTAAGATTTAGAGTTTAAGATTTAGAGTGATTATTTGCACTCTAAATTTATTAGAGCATTATTGGCTTGTGAGATTTCTTTAGCTTCTATTCTTTCTCAACTCATCTTTTTGAGCTCTGAATGGCCCAGTGGAGAGAGAAGTGTCGACTGTGTTCCCTGCAGGGAGGAAGTCCAGGGGCTGGCATGAAGGCGGCATTCATAAAATATAGCATAGAATGAAAATATTTAAAAGGGGTGATTATTTTAATGGTTCCATCCCCTTGTTTTACAACAGCATGAATCTCTGGTTCTCATGTTAACACTTATCAAGTCACATCCCACAACACTTGTAATACTGACATTAATTTCATCTAAAATATGCAGCATGTTGATGAAAAATCTGTTTCAAAGTTTGGTATCAGCAAATTGTTGATATTTTTCAATATTGATAATAACAGGAAATAATTCTTGTGCACCAAATCAGCATATTAGAATGATTTTGGTAGGATTGTGTGACATTGAAGACTGGAGTGATTGATGCAGCTTTGAATAATATAGAAATGCCCTGGCAACCATCTACAACACCCTAGCATCATGGCGGTGACTTTTGCATATGCAAGCAACACCCAAATCTGGTTTCTTCTCAATTTCGCCTCTCACTGATGTGATTTAGTACCTTGTGCATTTTACTGAACTCACCTGGATGCTTTCATGTGTTACGAACCCCAAAGTTACTTCATGTGTGTGATTTAATTGCTTGTGTAATCTTTTCCCTGCACCTGCAGCCGAGTGGGAAAGGGCCTCGCCTTCCTGAAGTTTATTGTGTCATCAGCCGACTGGGCTGTTTCAACCTGTTTTCCAAGGTGAGCTCAGGTTTGCTCACTCACACACACACACACACACAGGTTTGTTTTTGTGAATTGTGGGGACTCTCCATAGGCATAATGGTTTTTATACTGTACAAACTGTATGTGCTATTGCCCTACACCTAACCCAACCCCTTACAGGAAACTTTCTGCATTTTTACTTTCTCAAAAAAACTCACGCTGTATGATTTATAAGCGTTTTGAAAAATGGGGTAATGTCCTCATAAGTCACCTTCTCCTTGATAGCTATGTTATACCCATGCCATTATACAAATTTGTGTCCTCATATGTCACAAACACACACACACACACACACACACACACACACACCGTCTCTCTGGCTCTCAGACATGGGCACAGCTTGAGCAAGGCTTGTGTTGGCATTGAAGAACATCCAGCTTACATCTGTCTTTCTTCCTGGCCTATTAAATTAAATGAAACTATTCTTTCACTTCCACCTTTCACTCATGGGAAAGTGAGGAAGAAGTATAAAACCATGCTCGGTCCAACCTTGGTTATCATAATATACCATGGAAATCTAATCTGCATGTTTTCGTCAGTCTTAAAAAAAAACTCATGTAGCCGATGAAAACCATGACTTACTAGTGACAGGTTAGAATTCCAGAGACTTCCACACTCATCTAAGAAAGGGAAAAAAAAGAAACAGACCGCATGAAATCAATCGCTGTTTTGCAGTGCATAAAGTCAGTAGCAGCGCCACAATCTACTCTACATGTGAATGCCTGTTCTGAACTGTGTTTTTCTCCATCTACTAATTCAGCATTCATTTATTACAGATCCTTGATGAAGTGGAGAGGAGGAGAGGGATTTCGGCTGCTCTGGTGTATCCTTTCATGAGGAGTGTGATGGAATCTCCTTTCCCAGCACCAGGCAAAACCATAAAAGTCAAAACCTTCCTGCCTGGAGCAGGAAATGAGGTTAGATCCTTTCTTCATATAAATCAGACTGCTGTGTTATCTGCTGTAGATTAAAAATAAGTTTATTCATCACTCATTGAAACAAATGTAATATAGTCTATATATATATATATATATGAGCTCTGAATCCTTAAAGGAATAGTTCACCCAAAAATGTAAATTTTGTTATTATTTACTCACTTTCATGTCATTCCAAACCTGTATATGTTTCTTTCTTATGTTGAACACAAAAGAAGATATTTTGAAGAATTTTGAAGAACCAAACAGTTGTTGGTCCCCATTGACTTCTGTAGTTTGATTACCAGCATTCTTTAAAATATCTTCTTTTATGTTCAACATAAGAAAGAAACTCACACGGGTTTGGAAGGACATGAGGGTGAGTAAATGATGACAACATTTTCATTTTTGGGTGAACTATCCCTTTAAAGACTACATAATATTAAAATGGAACCTATTCAGGGCTCAAAAGTGAGGATGTTTTTTCTGCTTGCCTGGTCAGGCGATTAGATTACATTTTCCTCAACATAACTCAACACAAAATTAGTCATTTACATTTTCTATTTCCATTTTCTACACTTTTGCTGGAGAATGATGGCATATATATGACCAAACATACTTCCTTAATAAATGTCTCTGGTCCTGTTTTGCATGATTCGTCGATGTGTTATTCTAAGTAAAATTTAACTTTCTCTGCCTCTGAAAATACTTTTTTTGGGGGGAAAATATTGGCCAGTAGTAATATTTTCAATTTCCATCTTAACAACATTGATATTGCTCCTTGGAGTAATGCACAGTGTTTTATTTTCCTCAGGTTATTGAGTTACGAAGGCCCATGGACTCCAGACTAGAGCATGTGGACTTTGAAAGTCTGTTCAACTGCCTGAGTGTCCGACAGGTGGTACGTGTTTTTGCCTCTCTGTTGCTGGAACGAAGAGTCATCTTTGTGGCTGACAAGCTGAGGTGAGACACCTTTGTGTGTTAGCTCAAGTGTCTGAGTTATCATGCGTCTGCAGCCTTTGAGCCAATGAATATGAACCGTCAAATGTAGGCAGCATATCATCTCATGTAACACACTCTTCATTCCCATGAGAAAGTTCTTGCTTTTTCAGACCAAACATGGTCAAGCAGTCCTCCCAAACGGAGCTGGGTTTCTAAGTCAAGCTGACCACTGTGACAACAGCAGTCTGAGTGTGGCCTAACAGCAGATGTTCTCAATAACCCCTTTCTTCACTGATGTGCAATGTCACTTCCAGTTTTCCATCTACTCATTCAGAGCCTGTAAAATAACATCTGCTACAAATGAAAGATTTTTTATCTTTTTGGGTTGTGCTTTTTCTCCTCCTGTTGGTTGTTGTAGTCTTTGTTTTTCAGATCTATTCCTTTCCCAGATTCTCAAGTCAGAAACTCATCATCACAGTATAAGAGGACAAAGTTTAGGAAAACATCATTCCGTATTTGTCAGTGACCGTAGGGATTCTGAATGGAATACCAATCATAGTATTGGTCCGAATGTTCCAGCCAATGTATCTTGGCTTATCTGGGCAGAAAATAGCTGTTTTCGGGCCCAGTTCAGTTTTGTCTGTCAGTGTCCAACCAGTGCATCTGTTAAATAGCAGCTTTCTACTGTGGTTTTGGTTAAAGGGTGACCCAACGGCTGCTCCATGCAGGCCACTGCTAAATTCATTTTGACCCCACCCTCTAACACTGGGCTGAACTCCCAGGAGTCCCCGCTGATCTAAATGCAGAAGTGGGTCAGGGCAGAGACAGGGCTTTGGTTCTGTTACGGACGTTATGCTCCCCAGAGGTTTCGACACCCCCCCTCCGAGCCTTCGTGCTTGGTCGCAGAAGCTTGTGGCCGGGCATAGGGGGTCATTAGGGAGTAGGTTATTTGTGAAAGCTTAATCTCCACAAATCATCATTGAGTAAGTGTTTGGACAAACAGCAGTTTAAAAAAAAAGTTTAAACAAACAGCAGCGGGGTATGTGGGGTGGGCAGATACTGTGAAGGAAGGAATGCACTTCCTGTGTGAGTGACTGCGTGTGTTTCTCTCCTCTAATCAGTGGCCATATTGTAACAGGGTGACAGATGTTACTTAATGTTACAAATTTACATGATGCACTTTAAAAGTTCGATTTCAGTCGGACTAAAAAATATTTTTTCTTTTTTCACGCGAACACATTAGTCTGACTGAAATCATACCAGTTTGGTTTTTGATAACTAAAGTCAAACTAAAAATTAGGGATGCACTGATCATAAAAATGCATGGTCAATTTCGATTGGCGTTTTTTTTAACAAGCAAATTGGCTGATACCGATTGCTATGTTTTTTGCTCTATTATATGGGTTTAAAGCAAAAACAGGATGGTCTTGAACTCTGAAAATGATGCTACATAAAACACTAAGCAACAGATGGGCTGAATGAAAATGTAAATTCACTCTCTTTCAGTAGATGGCGCTTATAAAACCGCAGCAATATAGCACTTACAAACATTAATAAGCATTAGGTTGAGGTAAAATAAAAACAAAATGCCATCTTTTCTGACGATTCATAGATACATAGATTCATGTAACCCCCCCCAGTCACTATTTAGAATTTTTGAATGAATGTTTCAAAATATATAATTGAAAATGAATGTATTATTATGAGTACAATTCATATTTATATTATTGTTATAATTATTATTACAATCTAACATCAATAAAATGCTAAAAATATATAAAATCAAGAAATATTTTTTTCTTATTTATACCACTCAAATATTGTTTCTGTTTGTTCAACAGTTTCTGTTTATAAAAAAAAAATAGCAGAAATACTGGGGGAAATATCTTGCCTTAAATAGTGGGCCTTCGAGTCAAAAAGGTTGAGAACCACTGCATTAATCAGATAACAGTTGGTCTCTCTCAGTTGGTGCTTGCTCGATTGTTAACTCATGTGAACGTACTAAGTGTTATTGACCTAGCTTGTGTTGAAACCTTTCCTTTGCCATCTGCTTCTTCGCACATGGTACAACAATGCTTTAGTTCACAAACTTGAGAATATTTGACTCAGAATAGCAAACCATGTTTTTTTTTTTTGAACCATAGAACAAAAGTAGTAGTTCTATGTTGTCGCTCAAAGTACGCTTTTCAAAACCCACTCGTTGTGAATGGCTTTGAATCACACCCATTATCATAATAGATAGAGCTCTGGTTACAACATAATATGCTGTTAAGCCAAGTATTGACATTTCATGGGCTTGGCTCTGTTCAAAACAGGATAGGTGGATTGATGGGATTTGGTCCAGGCCTAGCTGTGTTGCCCAGCAACCTTAGGTGGATTATGGGCAGCGCTAGACTAAGGTAGAAAAGTCTCCTTTCTCCCACATCAAGGACATTGATGTGGCTCTCTTGGGAAAGGCCACTGCAATCCAATTCCAAAAAATGTCTGCCAACTGTGTGATGTATGCTTCTGTAGCCTATAACGTATATCTGCTGCTCAGGATCTGGCAGAAAGAAAACTCACTCCATGTTAGGCAATGCTTTCCTTGGGATTTCATGCGTATTTGTTTTAACCCTTTCCACACTTTCTGAAGCTTAGGTCATCCTATTTCTTGTGGCACTGAAAGTAATTGTTCTCGAATCACAAACTTTTCCATTAACTATGTGATTGTCTAGGGAGCTCTTCTTTCCAAACTATACACTGATATTCAATCAGGCTGCCGAGCGAGTTCCTTCCTGTGGGGGGTCGAGCAGCTTTGATTGTTAATGAAGTAAATATATGACCCAATATTATGTTAAAGTATACACAATAATACATTCATTTTTATTGAAACTGCTGCTACTAAAATTTCTGTATAATGATATGCATTTTGTGTAGTTATAAAATAAATATCAGGAAGGAGTTAAACTCTCCCAATGCGTTGCCTGGTTTTGTCATTTCTAAACTGCTTCCTTTTCTTGGTTACATTGTGTGTGTATATTTTTGTGTAGCTATAGACGTCTTCCTGTAGTAAGTGACTGTTGTTGAATCAGAGCACAGAGAGGCAGGTGGTAAAATGTTTTGTGTCTCAGACGAGATGAAAAGAAAAGAAAAGGAGACGGAAAGCCTTTAGGCAAATGTAATATAGTATTGCCAAGTTGGCCAGAGACTTTTGTGTGGCTAGTTTCTATAGTAAACAAGCCAAAAAAAAAAGAGCTCGACTCAACTGAGGTTTTTTTTTTCTTCTTTTTTCTCTTTCTGTTCTTTTATTATCACAGGAATATGTTTTAGTATATTGCATAGTGGTGGGAACATAGACTTTACATCAGCTTTTGCATAAACTTTGTGTTATTGCTCTTACATCCACATACTGCATGTCACCACTGGTTAAACATGCAGAAGCTCTCATTAAATATATAACATTACTCTCTAAGCTCTTTCCAAAAGCCAGCCAGCCATCCAACATTCCCATTATTTTTTTAAATATGCAGTATTGTTGAGAATCTGTCCAATTCAGTTTGGCTGGTTAAATGAAAGCATATGTATTTTTTCTCTGATTAAGATCTTGAATTTTCACCCTTAAGCTGCTTCTGTTGCAAATTATTCTATTTAAGGCTAGCTCAAGTAACAAACACCGAATTCCATCAGCTGTTGGGTTCTGCTGGATAAGTGTCTTATTTTAATAAAATGTTTACATTTACATTTGCAGTATTGTTGAGAATCTGTCCAATTCAGTTTGGCTGGTTAAATGAAAGCATATGTATTTTTTCTCTGATTAAGATCTTGAATTTTCACCCTTAAGCTGCTTCTGTTGCAAATTATTCTATTTAAGGCTAGCTCAAGTAACAAACACCAAATTCCATCAGCTGTTGGGTTCTGCTGGATAAGTGTCTTATTTTAATAAAATTTTTACATTTACATTTAGTCATTTAGCAGACGCTTTTATCCAAAGCGACTTACAAATGAGGACAATAGAAGCAATCAAAACCAACAAAAGAGCAATAGTCTGTAAGTGCTGTGACAAGTTTCAGTTAGCCTAACGCAGTACACGTAGCAAGGTTTTTTTTTTTTTAAATAATAAAACAAGTCAAAAAAATAAAAAAGAATAGAGAATGCTAGTGTTAGAGGGTCATTTGTTTTTTCTAATAAATAAAAAAAACAAGTAGAAAAAGGATAGAGAATGTTAGTTTTAGATGTTTTTATATTTTAAATGAATTGAATTTCAGTTTTCATTTTAAATTTACATTTACATTAATTCTGTTGTGCTTTTGTCATTAATTCCATCAGCTGTTGGGTTCTGCTGGATAAGTGTCTTATTTTAATAAAATTTTTACATTTACATTTAGTCATTTAGCAGACGCTTTTATCCAAAGCGACTTACAAATGAGGACAATAGAAGCAATCAAAACCAACAAAAGAGCAATAGTCTGTAAGTGCTGTGACAAGTTTCAGTTAGCCTAACGCAGTACACGTAGCAAGGTTTTTTTTTTTTAAATAACAATAAAACAAGTCAAAAAAATAAAAAAGAATAGAGAATGCTAGTGTTAGAGGGTCATTTGTTTTTTCTAATAAATAAAAAAAAACAAGTAGAAAAAGGATAGAGAATGTTAGTTTTAGATGTTTTTATATTTTAAATGAATTGAATTTCAGTTTTCATTTTAAATTTACATTTACATTAATTCTGTTGTGCTTTTGTCATTTTTATAACATTTCTGTTTAGATGTAATTTATTTTTAGTTCAGTTATTTTAGTACTTTAGCATTATCAACTTTAGTTTTTCATCTGATATTTATTTTTTATTAGTGCTGTCAAATGATTAATCGCATTCAAAATAAAAGTTTTCGTTTACATAATATATGTGTGTCTGTGCTGTGTATATTTATTATGTATATATAAAAACACACACATAGTATATATTTTGAAAATATTTACACGTATTTACATGCATTTATATTCATATAATTTATATTATATATAAATATATTTATTATATAAACATAACATTTTTCTTAAAAATATACCTGTATGTGTGTGTATTTATATATACATAACAAATATACAAAGTACACACATATATATATGTAAACAAAAACTTTCATTTTGGATGCGATTAATCATGACTAATTTGTTTGACAGCACTTATTTTTATTTTATTTTTTAATCGTTTTAGATTTAGTTAACAGTAACTAGTGGAAGAAGTGTACATCTTTTTATATAGATTTTTTTTTTTTTTATCTTTGAGGAAGGTTCATGCTTGCTGATTAGTTTAAGTTCTCAAATGAACTTATAATAGGCCTTATGATAAAATACACAATATAATAGCTGTTATATCGTTTTGTTCTGGTCAGATAAAGGATGCTGTTGAGCATGTTTGATATGACTGTGTGTTTTTGCGCATACCAGCTCTGTATGACAGCCCAGACAGGAGTCAATTACAGTAGCTAGCAGCAGTTTTCAACTCAACCCTCTATCTGTGTTGGAGGATTCGGGCAGCATAGAGCAGTGTTTGGACTGGTCTAAAGTTCCGTCTTCATCTTTTCCCATGGCCTCAGTTATGCTGACATTCCAGGTATCAGCTATCAGAATCTGCCTGTCTTGCCTGTGGCTAGGTTTTTAAAATCTGCCTCTCTGTTCCCAGTGTGAACATGCCAAAATGCAGGATGCAGAATCTCACACACACAGACCTTCAGACACCACCGTCCTAGAGTGTTTTGAGCACAGACCGTGAAATTTCATATTTTGATTTTGATTAAAAATGCTAACTACTAATTGCTTGTGCTAATTTGTGGATATGCAATTTTTTTCAGACCTGGAGCTTATATATTTTCATCAAAATAATTGAAATTAGTATTTTTTTAATGTATAATAAAAAAAGTTTCTGCCACAGGATAAAACAATAAAAACAGTAATTGCAACTTTTTATTTCACAATTTGGACTTTGTTTCTTGTAATTCTGAGGAAAACAGTTAGAATTGTGAATTAAGAATTCTGAAGAAAACGTAAGAATTGTGAGCCTTCTGAGATTACATCTCACAGTTTTTAATCTCACAATTCTGACTTGATCTCTCTGAATTCTGAGTTTCCATCTCACTAGCTTTTTTCCCCCTCAGAATTCTTATCCTTCACATCCCGCACTTCCACCATAGAGTAAAATATAAAAAACATAATTGCGACTTTTTATCTCACAATTTTAAATCCCCACCCCTCGCAATTCTGAGTTTATGTATCAAAGTTCAGACCTTTTTCTCTCATTTGTGAGAAAAAAGCCAGAATTGCAATATTTGAACTCAGAATTGCAAGATATGAACAGAACCGTGATATATAAAGTAAACTTAGAACTTGTAGTTGCACTCTAAAAAATGCTGGGTTAAATATTAAAAAGGGACAAACCCAGCTATTGGGTTGTTTTGACCCAGCGGTTGGGTTGTTTTGAAACCAACCGCTGGGTCAATACAACCCAATAGCTGGGTTTGTCCCTTTTTAACCCAGCGCTGGGTTATATTTAACCCAGCATTTTTTAGCGTGTGCGAGAAAGCCAGAATTCTCGCAGATAGTTTACATCTTGCAATTCTGATGTGTTTTTTGCTCTGAATTGCAAAACAAGTCTGAATTTTGAGATGTAAACTCATAATTGATAGAAAAAAGTCTTATGAGACAAAAAGTTGCAGTTACTTTTTTTATTTTTTCATTCTGCGGCGAAAAACGGGCATTTGTTTTGCGCCTAACAACACAGATGAGCAGTATTGGAGCTGCAATTCTGTTTAGTTTACTGTCAGCATACCAAATTTGATCTCTGGGTTCAGTCCTGATCCTTTCTAATTCATGACTGGAGTCAGTGTGTTTCCGATGGTTTATTTTCTCGTCCTCTCTATATGTGGGCCCATGTGGTGGATGGGACAGAAAGAGATGTGAACGAGAGAAAGGAGGGTCAGCCACTATCAACAAGCCGGGGACCGTGAGAAGGCCACTGTGCTATTTGTGACTTTGCACTTAGCCTTCGTTGTAACATCTCGCGGCTGCTTTAACGTCACAGAGTAATTTAAGGCTCTGAGGAGCGTGATCTGCTAATGTGTTGTGTGAATGAGAACGAGTGTGTGTGTTAACAGTGTGGTAGCCCATCACGATATCATCTTTACCACATCACCCTGAAGATACGAAGACTTACATGCAGCCCGTTCCACATACAATGGGTAATGTGGCTGATGAACCATTTGAGTACAAGCCGCACAGAAAACCAGACTGACTTAATGATTGTCTTGTGGGGACATTTGACTCTTTTTGTTGGAACATTACTAGTGATTTACTGGTAAAGTTTTGACAGCTGCAATGTAATGAAAATGAGTATTTTCTCCCCTCTGTTTGTTTCTGCATAAAACAGTAGATTTCTGTTTTAGGTGCATTTCTGTATGTTTTTTGTTTGTTTATAAATGGAGGTATAAGTCTAATTATTTTCTGTGGTAATGTTGGGCACTTTAGCATGTTTAGCTTCTCCCCTTTGCTACATAGTGAAAGGTGTGTGGTGTTTGAGTGCATAAAGATGTAGTGAGACATCATGTCATTTCCTTCACCCTAAAAAGGGCAAAATCATGTATACTACAGTTCAAAGGTTTGGGGTTTGGTAACTTTTGTATGTTTTTGAAATATTTTGTATGATCATCAAGGCTGCATTTTTGAACTCATTAATACAGTGAAAACAGTAATATTGTGAATATTGTAAAATTGTTCTATTTTAATAGATTTAAAAATTAAATTTATTCCTGTGATGGCAAAGCTTAATTTTGACTGAGCAGCCATTACTGCAGTCTTCATTGTCACATGATCCTTCAGAAATCATTCTGATATGCTGATTTGGTGCTTCAGAAACATTTATCATCAATGTTGTTTAATATTTTTGTGGAAATCGTGTTTTTTTTTAATGAATAAAACTTTTATACCAACTGCATTTATTTTAAATGTATTTATAAATTCAATGCATCCGTGGTGAATAGAAGTATTAATTTCTAAAAAAATCTTATTAACATTAAACTTTTGAACAGTAGTGTAGTGGAATATTCATGTTAAGTAGACCATTTGATATGACACAAACCTTCTAAAATGTATACATTAGATGGCAGAATATGTAGTATATAATATAAATGCACAGGATATAACACACCATTTGTGAAAATGATCATATCAGTGATTTTTATGATGTGTTTTACCACTCCAAGCTATCATTATCTCCAGAGGGTTTTATGTAACTGGTATCTTGAATGCCACTGTCACAATGCAAATAATATTAGAGGAGATCATTTGAATAGCACCGCCACTGGCTATTTTCTTGTGTTGCTCTCATAATCTCAGATTCCATTGTCCCCTTGCTAAAGCCAAAATAAACTGGAAAATCTGGGCTCAATATACTTTTTCCAGAACAGGATTTGCTAAAAATGCATGTGAGATTTTTTCCAGCTGCGTTCATGCGGTGGTGGCTTTGCTCTACCCGTTCTCCTGGCAGCACACCTTCATCCCTGTGCTGCCCACCTCCATGGTGGACATCGTCTGCTGTCCCACGCCCTTCCTAGTCGGGATTCTGTCCAGCTCACTGCCAAAGCTCAAGGAGCTGCCAGTGGAGGAGGTACTTGATATCTCTTGTCACTAACTCCCAGCTATGCTGTTGTCACCCATCTTGTTTGTTGTAATAGGATACTTTGTCAAGTGTGTACAACATGTGCTTGGCTTTGTACCCACCTAAATTAAACTGGTTTGACTGATAAACAGTCATTAGATCCAGGGAGAGAACTCGTGTATAAAAACCTAAATTCATAACCACAAAGACTTACTTTTTATTTCAAAGTTTCAAGCATTTTTCCTAGCTCTTGGAGGCTATTATTCTGCAAGATGTGACTTTGAATTCCTGTGAATATAGTCACATTGGCAGCTCTCCTTAACAGTTGCTCTTACTCTAATAATCTGCCTGAACATTGAACCCTTATGTAGTAGAATAAGGGGCTAAAGTCATTTTCCCAGATTCAAAAAACTGTTGGAATGAGTGAGAAACATACTAAGTATAATAACATGCCCAGAAC
Source organism: Sinocyclocheilus anshuiensis (assembly GCF_001515605.1). Classification (NCBI taxonomy): domain Eukaryota; kingdom Metazoa; phylum Chordata; class Actinopteri; order Cypriniformes; family Cyprinidae; genus Sinocyclocheilus; species Sinocyclocheilus anshuiensis. The sequence goes on along the minus strand of NW_015555773.1, from coordinate 358,885 downwards.
GTGGGCCAGTTTTTGTGTATGGGCCTTGAATGAGGCATCAGCTTCATAAGCCTAGCTCAGCATTCCTGGCCAGGCTGTTGCCTTTCTCCCTTCTAAACTTTCCCAACCGGGAGAGTGTTGTTGTTCCCAGCTGCCCATAGGACACTGCCAGCTTGGCCACAGGGCGGAAGTTTGGTCCCTACTGAGTGTTTGGCATTTAGTGCGTTTGGCAGAAGTCGTCTTTAGTACTTTTTAGACATAAGTGCACTTGTAATGGCCATAAGGGGTGACCCTTTGCAGTGAAGACATCTGGAAGCACAACAAATCGTGCTGCTTGTCGTTGTTAACACTGCGTTTTTAAATGGATGTCAGGCTCCATCTGTTGTGGATCAACTTGTGGAAATGCTGTGACGTACGAACCTCCCAAAACAACTGAGTATAGTGTGATTAAACAGAATGATGCTACTTAATGTTTGAGATCTGTTTCTCTTTACGTTTCAGGCTTTAATGGTCGATCTTGGAACGGACCGCTTCATCAGACAGGTTCGTCTGCCCACAAAGTTTGACAAACTCTCCCATGGCTCTAGCGCAGCTAATTGCGTGTCGTCGTCATTAAGATCTGAGAGCAACCGTAATACAAACAAGCTGGCTGTGTCATGTTATGAATCACTGAACGTTGTTACAATGTTAATCTTCATACTCTTCCTGTATACAGATGGATGACGAGGCCTCTCTATTACCACGCAAACTGCAAGCTGCTCTGGAGCAGTCTCTCGAGCAGAGGAACGACATCATCAGTCAAGACTCCGACAGCGAATCAGATGAAGGTGAAAAGCCCGACGTCTTGGCCTTGCTCATCTGTTTACAATGGACTTACTTTGCATCATGAAACATGCTCTGACTGTAAAGCACGACATCTGGCTTCACTGCATTTCATTTCCTATTCAAAGCCTTTGTTGTTTATCCACCATCACCAAATCTAATCATATTTCATATTTTTTGTTGATGCTTGATAAAATATAAATGGCTGGTTTAGTTGCTCTAGCATATTTTCTAATAAACGTTTCTGATATTTCCCAGAGTGCACCACCTCTTTGAACAGTGTGGTATCAGAGGCCTTCATCCGCTTTTTCCTGGAGACTGTTGGCCACTATTCGCTGTTTCTTACCCAGGGCGAAAGAGGGGAGCGCATCTTCCAGCGCGAAGCCTTCCGCAAGTCAGTGGCTTCTAAGAGCATCCGGCGATTCTTGGGGGTCTTCATGGAATCTCAGATGTTTGCTGGATTCATCCAGGATAGGGAGATGAGGAAATGCAGGGCCAAAGGTAAACCATGCTTGGTCAATTAAAGAAAATGGCTTCCCATAAAACATGGTGTCTGTCCTATTAGCCTCAGGCTCATATAAGTGTAATTTGAAACCCACACCCAGCATAATGATACACTACTTGTGTGGGTCTTTCTGAGATGGGGTGGAGGCAACTTTTATGTTGAAAGTCAGATCTTTACTGCCACATTCTGGTGACCAAAAACAATGCTTTTGACAGAAGCATAACGTTTTTTTTTTTTTTTTTCGTAATGGGCATTATTAATAGTAATCTATGATCTATTGATATGAAGTCATTTAATTTATTTTTATTGTTTATTTAATTTATTCTTTTCTTAAACAGGTCTGTTTGAGCAGAGGGTGGAACAGTATCTGGAGGAGTTACCAGACACAGAACAGAGTGGAGTCAACAAATTTCTGAAGGGTTTAGGTGAGTATAGTACAGCAGTTATGCGACACATGCACTACCCGTCAAACTTTTGGAATTATTAAAAAAATGTGATTGCTTTTGAAGTCTCTTATGCTCACCAATGCTGGATTTATTTGATCAAAAATATTGTAAAAACAGTCATATTGTGAAATATAGTTGCAATTTAAAAGTACTGGTTTCTGTTTTTATATATTTTATTGTGTAATTTATTCCTGTATTGGTAAAGTTGAATTTTTAGCATCTATTTCAGTGATTTTAGCATCACTCAAGTCTTCAGCGACACATGATCTTTCAGAAACCATTCTAAGATGATGATTTGGTGCTCAAGAAACATTTCCAACACAATACATTGCAAACTGATATACTACCATTCAAACGTCTGGGGTAAATAAGATTTAATTTAATAAAAAATAAATTAATTAATACTTTTATTCAGCAAGGGCACACAAAATTGATCAAAAAATGACAGTAAAGACATTTATAATTTTTACAAAATATTTTTATTTCTCATATATGTTGTTCTTTTGAACTTTCTATTCCATCTTTCTATTTCTACTTTCATGTGACACTGAAGACTGAAGTGATGGTTGCTGCAAATTCAATTTTGGCATCACAGGAATAATTGACATTTTAAAGTATATTAAAATATTAGAAGCAATTATTTGAAAATTGTAATAATATTTCACGATATTGCTGTTTTTACTGGGCTTTCGATCAAATAAACGCAGCCTTGGTGAGTGTAAGGGACTTATTACAGAAACATTGAAAAATCTTAAATGTTCCAAACTTTTGTCCGGTAGTCGACATATGTAAGTACAAAGCTTGTTTATAAAAAGGCATATCAGACACTGCATATCAACTTGATACATCAAAATGTCATACTTTTTCAGGAAATAAAATGAAGTTCCTTCATAAAAAGAACTAGAAACACTTTATTGTGAAACCAAAAACTGTGGACATTTTCTACAAATGCTACATCTGAAGACCTAACACGGCCAAGTCACGTATGTTAAGATGTGCCTGTTGTGTTGACTCTGACGTTCATATTTTTGTACATATTTATGAAAGCTGTGCTGTTAATCTCACATGTAGCTCTGTTGTTACCTTTCCTGGTACTTTGTATATGAAACTAGAGAAATAATAGTATGGTACTGAGAGTATGAATGGTTATATTGCAGTATAGCCTCCACCCTTAGAATTAACTGTGTTGAGCTGGATGAGATGTATGAATGGAAGCTTGACAGGTGGATGTACAGTGGGTGTGTAGTATTTAACGCTAGAATTTCTCCATGAACTGTATTTTGTGCATTTATTAACACATGAAGAGTATAATTACCTTATTTACAATGTTTAATAAAAAAAAAATCAATAAAGTTTTTCTGTTAATTTCTCATTCTGCTTTAATGAACTACTTTGTCCCAAAATGTTTAGGACCATAGAAGCAGACCCTAGCTTGCTGTGACTATCTGTTCAGTGAAGATATTCCTATCCTTTTAGTCTGGCCTTTCCGTGTTTAAAATAGCAGTAATGAATAATACACTGGGAATGTTTTGAAACTTGACAAACTTGCTATATTATAGAAACAAATATACAACTCCTGAATTGGTCATATGTGTATTTCAATCCATAGCCAGTGTCTGGAGAACACAGATAATGGAAATGGAGTTTGCAGTCATCCAAAAATTCCAAAAAGTATATTTTTATTTGTTGACCTGAACTCAAATGTTTGAGTTGAGAGCAAGATTCAACAAGCCTTCGGCAGACTTTGTTCATTGCATAAAATGCAATATTCTTTTCTATGCATAACATTTTAAATGAACAAGAAAATTGCTTAAATTACATTTAAAATAATATAATTTTGTAGAAAGAAGTTACCATTTATTCTGTCTTGTCTTATTTCCTTTGTTTCCAAAATCCTCTCTTTAAACTGAGCAAGTTTGAAGGTTTTTTTGTTGTTGTCACAAACATCCAATACATTTCTAAAAAACTACAATTCTATATAAAATATTTTGCATTAATAAATATTTTAATGCAATCTACGTCGCAGTCCACTCCCCATTGGCAGGTATTGAAGAGAGAGCAAGTGCAGAACCGACATTTTTCTCCATAAGTGCCACAACAAAGGTGTCTCGTAGCACTACCAAGAAAAATATGACAGTTCAGTTATAAAAGCTGTTGAAGTGGATACCATAGAATACATATAATTGCATACCAAATACTAAATCATACAAATAGGCCTACTGATAAATACTATTTTTAACACTCTGAAAAACTGTATTAGCTATACATATATTTATGGATAAAAATGGCAATTATAGTGACCCTGATAAAACACTTTTGGCTTTTCAAATTTTATGGGATTTTGGCTTTTGAGATTTTAAACACATGAAACTGATATAAACATCTTTATCTAACCCTAACAATATTATACTCTCTAAACTGATATAATTTTTTGTAACTAACCCTAACAATAATGTGATTCATTATTCTAGACAAGCAACTGAACGCTCTCTACACTCTTAAAAATAAAGGTGCTTCAAAAGGTTCTTCAAGCGATGCCATAGAACAGTGAATCTCAACCTTTTGGCATACCGGACCCCAGTCCAATTCAGAACCATCCTCAAGGACCCCCAGAACAAAATTGACTCATCTATGTATCATTTGTGTCTTTGTGAAGACCAAATACAGTCAAGTATAATTCAATTTAGCTGACTTGTCCAGTATTTGGCCATATCATCAGCTATATTGGATTTTTCTTTTATGGGAACACGTCATGTCAAAATATACAAAATGTATACAAAAATTCATACTTTATACGGACCCCTGGCCTTACATCAAGGACCACTAGGGGTCCACGGACCCCTGGTTGAGAAACACTGCCATAGAAGAACCATTTTTGGTTCCACAAAGAACCATTCAGTCAAAGGTTCTTTAAAGAACCATCTCTTGCTTATCTTTTAATAATCTGAAGAACCTTCTTTCACCACAAAGAACCATTTGTGAAACAGAAAGGTTCTTCAGATGTTAAAAGTTCTTTATAGAACCATTTAGACAAAAAGGTTATTCTATGGCATCGTGAAGCACTTTTATTTTTAAGAGTGTATACTGTCTGTTGCTGAAAGTAAATCAATTTAACGTGCGGTAAAATGGAAAATCTTGCATCCATAAACTTTATTCCCTCACCTGTAGTACAAGAAAACTGAGACAAAGGCGACATCTGCTGGATTGGATGCAAGCGACATTTAAAGGTAAAGAACTTTAGTGCGCAAGGCAGGGTGCGTATCACGAAGAAATACAGGAGGTGAAGGACAGGATTGATAATGCGCTCGCTTTCGTTGTAACTTTGATTACGTGGCGACATCTTCCACACATCTCCTGGAGACCGCACAATGAAACTTGTGCATCTACACTATAGATCCATGCACAATTTTGCCTTTTGACAGTTGAACGACAGAGGGAATAAAATCAAACGCGTGTAAGAAATATAGTCTCCGGGTGTAGAAAGACTTTAAAGGATATGGTGATAGGAAGCTATTTAGTCACTGAAGCATTGCTGAAATCGCTGTAAGCTTCCAGCCGCCGAAGAGGAGGAGGAGGTTTTTTGGATTTGTGCCTCTTCAAGAGAAGCAAGGTGCGGTTCAAACTCATTATGTGTGCTTGCGTTCATCACTATTTCATTTGACATCGTCGGTGTGTGGTTATGCTAAGTAACGATCTATATTGCGCTAAACACGAATGTTGCCACGTATGTGAGCAGTTTGTGCAGGATTTTGTGGAGTCCCATCCCATCTGTGAGGTGTGCGAGAAAGATTCTTCCAAAAACTGCGCATTTTGACATGTTGCAGCTTACACATGTGCATGCGTGTATCGTCTCATGTCAGTGAACTATTTAAAGCGTACGTATGTTTCCTCAGTGTTCGTTTTTATTAAGTATTTCTATGGAGTTGCCTGGACAATTCTTTGAATGATTTTGTTGTATTTTTAAAGTAGCCTAAATAATGCGAGGTAAAGTGAATAATTGGAGGAATTTTAAAGAAACAACCTTTTATGTCGGCAGAATCCCTTAACAATAATTTGTTTCACTCAGTAGTTATTTGCCATTCATATGTCACTCCAGTTACTGTAATTTACAGTTTAAAATTGAAGGTAAAGATCTATGATTTCAACCTTTCTGATTGATTGTCCCATTTGTACAAATTATACTGCGTCTAGCTTTCTGTGCAAGTATGAATTGTACCACTTACGTCTGTTAAATTGTTTAATGCAACCTAAATGTAAAAGGTCATTTATTGGGGGCGGTAATTCAGGTTCGTCTTGCAACGTAAGCTGTAATTTGGGTTAGGGTTATTTTTCAAACTAACGCTAGAATCTTTTTTTCTGCTGGTATATTTCTGTAGGTCTATAAAGTTATCCTCTATGACTTGTGGATCGAAGTAGTAGTCTGTCGAAGTAGCTTAATCATAACCCATAATTTACCGTACTGGAATACGCGTGCGCAGCATAGTGTTGTTATGGTTACCTCCTTTAGGCGAACTAGCATCGATAACATACGCGCTATGACTTGCATTCTAAACTCATGTGTGAAAGCCATTTTAAAACTAAATACTTATTATAGGCCTATCTCTACTTGTATTTAAAAAATATACTTGTATGAAAATGTACATTTACTAGACCACCCATCCCGCCATCCCGAAAAGTTTTTACTTCCTTTGTTGCTAAAGAGTTACTTTATTTGTAGTGTATGTATGAATATATATATATATATATATATATATATATATATATTCATACATACATATGTATATATATATATATATATATATATATATATATATATATTACTCATGTGGACTGAATTGATGTCTAGAAACGTGTCTTTATGGTAGTTTATCATAGGTAGCCTACAGTAATTTCTCTTAATCTGGGCACACTTATCTCTGCTCATCTCCATTTTCTTTATTTCCATTTTATCTCAAAATGTTTTATATTTCATTATTTTTGATGTAAATGTTCACGTTATGTTTTCAGTGTTTCCTTTTCACCTGTTAGAATGATACTGACTCCTTTTGAAATCTTTCTTCCCAATGCATGATCACTTTTTTATTACATCTTTTTTTTTTTAATTTCCGCACTAAATCATGTGACTGACAACTGGTTATTTGTATCTTGTTTAATGGGACATCACATCATTGCACTATGCTACAATCAAATATTCTGTCTCACTAGACAAATGACTGCATATTTACACATGAAAAGGAAATAATCATCTCAGAGGCCCAATGGTAATTTAAACATTAGATTAAGTTCGTATCACTTATATTAAGGACATGACTGATTACCATTTTGCTATACGTCATTGTTTCAGATTACCAAGAAAAGGCCTTTTCTCTGTGCATGTTAGGACTTCAGTCTCCAAACCGATAATTGGCTGTAATAAACATTCACTTGTAATGAGTGAAGACACAATGAATTGAATAATCTGTACTGAGCCATTACCATCTGCTATGGGCAAATCTGCCATTCCCCTGTCATGATCTCATAACCAATGATGTTAATGGATGTTACTAAGGTGTTCTTCCAGGGGAGGAACCTCCTCTCAAGTTTCTATTAATGTACTTCCTCTAGAGATGACTGTGCTTGCTCAGGCAGAAAGATACTCGTGCTGAATCCACTTACTGGAGAAAAGGAGTCATCTTTTGTAGTAGGACCAAAGAGAGAGAGAGAGAGAGAGAGAGAGAGAGCTGTGGCTTTAAAATCAAAGCCAGCTGGAATATGCAAATGACAGTTTTATTATCAGCAGTGCTGTGGTCCTGATAGGGTTTCGCTAAGTGTACAATCGCATCCGAGACAAAGAGAGAGAGAGAGAGAGAGAGAGAGAGTGCGCGTGAGCTTTTTGTTTTAAAAGCCAAATGGAGTGGCATGGAAGGCAAGGAGGGAGACGCAGACATGCCTGTCTGCCCGAAGAACAAGAGAAAGACTGGCTGGGTAGACTAATTGTGTTTTAAAGTGGGTCTGTGGGTACACAATGGGGAATGGGATGGTTTTAAGCTCCCATGAGCAGCTCGAGAGGAAGAGAGAGTTGTCAGATTTGTAGGTCAGGCTGCAGGGGTTGTTGTCAGGCAGACTCACGGTGGTAGAGGTGCTTTCTTAGAGGGGATCCGCACGACACCGATGTCAGTTCGGGTTTCATTAGTTTCCTCCAATCCGTTTGCCCGCCCACCTGCATCAGTTGTTGAACATCTCCTACCTGAGAAAGACTTTGAGGAAGTCATGCCTCCAAATTCTTTCGAGAAGAGCAAGTGTGATAGGATCATAATTGATTTCACGCTTTGCAGGGCATTGTGCGAGCACATCTCAATTCCCATCTGCTCCTGGAGAAGGCTGACCCGGTTTCAGCGTGTTACGTGGGAGCGGGCCCGGTCCGGAGGGACCTGTCTCTTACTAGTGCTGATCTAAGGAAGCGCGGAAGGAGGGCACCAACGTGTTCCCTCATCCCCCATCCATCTCACACCCTTCGCCTGCACTCCTCTGCGCGATTCTCTTAAATATTGTAGGTCATCTGGCACCTCTCCCCTTCCATTTTTGGCAACAAGGGCTGCCGGGGATATTTTGTCCCAGAAAAAAAAATAATTATCAGCCCTCCCTAATTCCCAATTATTATGAACAGGCTTATTTAAGAAGAAAGATCATGGTGGCTATCAGAGGGAAGGATTCGGGATCCGAGCAGCTGAAGGAAGCCAATGAGGAGAGCTACGCGCCGGCCATGGCTGAGGGCACACTCAGGAGTCTACTCCGCTGGGGTTAAAGAGTGCAGTGTGCACTACTTCCTGCCGCAGGTAGAGCTGTCACAGTGTGGTGTGGCGCTCTAGCTGTGTCAGAGGCTTGCCGTGTCCTTGCTGCGAGAGCTGCTCTGCTGGATATTGCAATCGTTCTCACGCGCACACGCAGAGGAATCCATATCCTGCCATCGGCATGGAGAAGGTAAGACGTTTCTGCACTCAATATTTAGGATGATTTTGCAAGCTCGAATCTGTGAGATTTGAATTGTCTTTGATTTGACACCGAGGTAATAAGCGAACTGCAGCTTCTTGTGACACACAGATGACGCATGATGTGTTATTGTTTCGCCAGTTATGCTTTTTGGGAATAATAATGCGAAATGCAAATGCGAATATTTTTGGCGTCCTTTGAACAGGCGGCTTTGCTTTCTATTGAGTCATTAAAGCACAGCAAGTGCAGGGTTCAGAATGAATACTTTATATTGTTTTTCATGACAACAGTGCTTGGCTTATGAATATTAAGTCCCAGTGGACAGCTTGAGTAGTTGAAAGTGATAATTCATCAAAAAAAAAAAAAAACCTGTATGACCTTCTTTTATATCCGTGGAGCACAAAAGAAGATCAACGGGGTCGAAACAACGTTAACTGACAACATAAAAAAAACTTTTCATGGTTTTCAAATTTCAAAATGTCTTCTTTTGATATTTTGAAGTGCTACTTGAGATATTTAAAGATGCTGCTAGATTAGAATTTGAAATTCAAAATTCATTTGAAATGTATCTGCAGTGCTGTTCTGAGTGTTCAGAGCCCAGGATGGCACAGAGCTTGTGCACCTTCTGCAACAAGTGGCTGTGTTTCCAGTGCACAGACTTGCATCAGCATGAGAGAAGCTCCACTCAACCCTTTGACCTGCAGCACCAGCCGCGAGACCCTCCATCACCGTCTGAAATAGGCAAGAGCGTCTTTCTTTTACCGATCTGTAATTACTTTCCTCTTTTAGCTCAGGTCGGCTGTTTGCTTGCACATTTCTGCTCTTGGCTACTGGACATTATCAGCTCCGCACCATATTTTTCTAACCCTCTTCATTAACTCGATGAATAATGCATTTTATAATAAGTGAATAATTATCCTGTGATGTATTGTAGTGTTGTATTTTTTTATGTGGCCCACTTTCTAAAACTGATTCTCTCTCAGCAAACGCAGCACAAATTTGGCCAGCCTGTCCAATGCTAGCTTTCTTTTATCGATACTCCTGAGCTTTCTCTCAAGATGCTCGGAAATCCACTTAACGTATGATAACGACACCACAAGTCCTCACAGAAAATGAGAGATGGAGTGATAAAAGAACAAAAGAAAAAGAAAGAGTGGTGGAGTGTGAGAGAAACAGAAGTGCGGGTGTGAAGCAGGATGTGGTCGGTCACCAGTATGCACTGAGGCAGTGGGAGCTCTTCAGTGTTGAAGCCTGTGGTCTCGTACTTTTAACACATCTCTCCCTGTGCAATGTGTCAGTGTGTCTCTGTCTACCCTACACTGCCGGCGCTTCTGATTGACAGACTGTATATCCAGTGTGACAGGTGCTGTCGGTTGAGGTCCTTCATTTCTAATGGAGTTCTGCATTCTGCCTGACTAACTCTCTTTGCTCACAGAATTATGTATGCAAAGGGAATATTCAAGTAATAATGGTTTATTTAGATTAGGATTTTTGCTACAATGGAATGGAAATGAGAATGTTTGATTTATTTGTTTACGCCTTTTGCTTCAGCCCAGGTTAATGCAGATGTCTTTATTCAAAGAAACTCATTTCTGGAAAAAAACTTCAAAACCTCGTTTTCTTTTGGGGTTTATTTGTATATCTAAAACAGAAACAAATAGGTTTAGATTTAAAATAAAATAATTTCATTTGAATTTATTTTATTTTTAATAAAAATAAAATATGAATGCATTGTCATTTAACTTTAATTTTATTGAAAAAATAAATTATTTTTAAATAATAAAAAGTAACAACATAATTATAATTATTTAAGTAAAATAAAATGAAATTGTTAAAACTTGTCTGTAGGTTTTCAGATTTTTTTTTTTCTTTTAATTTTTCTGATATTTTTAAATTAATTCATACATGAAATCCATATCTATTACTTTATTTGGCTCTTCAAAAGCAAAAACTAATTATAATAATATAAATAAAAATATATATAAAATAGAATAAAATAATAAGTAGTTAAAACTTGTCTGTGTATGTAGTTCACATGATCATTTAAACTTAGAATTCTGATGTGATATTTTAAAAAACAAGTTTAAAAATTAATTTAAAATAAAATAGTTAAAAACCTGTCTGTTTATGTAGTTTGCATGATCATGTAAACTTAGCATTCTGATGTGATATTTTAAAAAACAAATTTAAAATAAAACAGTTAAAAACCTGTCTATTTATGTAGTTTGCATGATCATGTAAACTTAGCATTCTGATGTGATATTTTAAAAAACAAATTTAAAATAAAACAGTTAAAAACCTGTCTATTTATGTAGTTTGCATGATCATGTAAACTTAGCATTCTGATGTGATTTTTTTTAAATGTCCAGTGCACGGTGTGTGTGTGAAATGTGGGCCATTCTGAAGGCACATGTGAAAGCAGTATCTGTTACTCTATTTGGCTCTTCAAAAGCACATGTAGAGTTACATTCCTCATATTGGCAGGGCTTTTAATGAGACATTAACTGATTGATCAAAGCTCTGCTGTGTTCCATTTGTGTCTGTTTTTCTTTTGCTGGAAAAATAATGAATTTCTACGTCCAGAAATATTTATAAGGATTTTGATGTGCTTTGTTTCTCCACTAAAAATAAATGAAGCTAGCTAGCATAGAGATTGACTCACAGAGGCCAAGCCAGGACTTTCGCACTATATTGGTCAAAATGATTCGAACATACTTAAAGCCTCATTAAACCTGCAGAACTCTGAGAGATTCCACATGGCCATATTAACACATTTGTTTTCCTGCATTTTTCCATTGTAACATTTCTTTTAAATATTTGATTCTTGATTACAGATAATGTGTTCTTAATGGGAATCGGCTAATTAGGCCTCATTTCCTCTCTTCTGTTGTGTTGCGTGTCTCAGGAGCCGGTTGCTGCGGGCATGCAGTTGTCATGTGTCCTCTCCATAAACAGGAGCCTCTGGAACTCCTGTGTGAAACGTGCGACCTCATGGCCTGCAGCATCTGTCACCTGTCAGCCCACAAAGACCATCGGTATGCATAGAGGACACACACCCACTGCCACGCATGGCCACGTTCACAATGCTCTTGTACACATGCAAACACTATCTCTCATACGCTTTCCTAAACACATGCGCAAAGATGCAAACAGAACAGGTGGCCACTTTCTCACGTATCAACAAATATGCTATCGAGCGTGTTGTGTGTAAACGTTAAAAGTCAAAGGTGTTTCACTGGCTGTTGGTTTCTTATCTTTAGACTGGTGCACGTTGGGAAGGCTCTGCAAGACCAGCGCTGGCTCCTGCAGAACCTCATGGCCCGAGTAGAGGAGAAGAGATCTGCTGTGGAGAGCACCGCTAAACAGATCCAGGGCAGGTGAGACGAAATCCCACCTATTCCACCTCCACGATGCTCCTAATGTTAGCGTTAATGCTAGTTAAACAAAGCATGTCCATTACTCATCTGAAATGTGAACAGCTGGGATTCTTAAGACGACAAGCATAGTTTATGTAAAGCATAATGACGTTGACAAGATCCATTGCTTCCCTTGAATGATTTCGGCAGATGTTCAGGCATCCAGATGTACCGGTCATATCAGTTTGTTTATCCTCCCTCACCCATCTCCCTGTTCGTTTTTCTTTCCATTTGTCCAGGCTCCATGGTATAAAGATCACGCAGAGGAAGGCAGAGAACCAAATAAAAATGGCTAAGATGATTATGATGAACGAGCTTAACAAACGGGCCAACCTATTAATAGAACAACTGGAGGTAATTACTTTTTCCCTAGTTTCCCGCTCCGTCTTTATGTGCCGTTCCAAACGTATTCATCTCCAAACATCCATGGATGTAGTGGTGATGGAGCGTGCGGAACAGAACGTCTTCTGAGCGAATCATGCAAAATAGGCAGATTCTGCCAAGCAGATGGGGATCTTAGGAAAAGCAGTGAGGAGATCCACATTTTTGTCGTTGTCTTCCGGTTGCAGAGTATCTCCAGTGATTTCAAGCAACGTCTGGAGGACCAGCTGCAGGGGGCCATAGAGCTGTGCAGCCAGCTGGAGCACGTGCAGAACTTCATTACCTGGGCTACAGCCCACCACAGACGCAATCCACTGCTATTCAGCAAAGAGCTGGTAGGATTTTCTCCTGTCCAAGTGGGCTTCAGATGTTAAGATTCTTGGCAGCTGCCTGCTACATTTCTGGCAGGTCTCAAAAAGTTGTCGGCTCTATTAGTTTAAAGCAGCCTTGCCTCTTTTTTGAGGCTGCATTTAGAACTAGCATTAATCATTTTCTCGCAAACTTAAAAATAGAGAGTCAGTGCAGAAAGAGTTTCAGTTTCACTGCCAGAATTGCATGCGATATTTATAACTCGGTGTCTCTGTAATCATGAGGTTTGATCTATAATTCATTTGTCAGATTGCTCTTCAGATGCAGCAATTATTGGAGCCACTGATGCTCTCAGAGTCTTGGACCCCGTTGAAAATCAAGTTTAACTGGGATGCCAGCTTCTGGACCAAGCAGATGTCCACTTTAGGTAAACTGAGCTATTGGACAATGCCATTAGATGGCTATTTTTATAACTTTTATATATGCTGTGTTCTTCATACAAGGATAATGTCAAACTAGATTTTCACATTCCAGGAAGGAAATTCCAGTGTTTTCAAGCCCTCAAAAACTGGTTTTAAAGTTAAAGATGAGCTTAGGGTTTAGAATTTGGTTCTGTGTAAATGAAATTTGGTTGCAGTGTAAAGGTGGCTATAAAATGAAAAATAGGCCAATCACAGTGCCTTATGCAAAATATCATAATGCCATCATCACTTCTGTTAATTTAAAATGGAGAACATTGTAACTAAAAATGTCAGTTGGACATTTTAATATGAATTTAATCTTTAAATGTCTTTAAAAAATACTTTTGCTTATAGTTTTGTTTTGATGAAAATATTCTTTAAATGTATTCATGCCATAATAATTCATGAACTTCACTAGCATTGCATTTAATTTCAACAAAAATATTTTAGTTGATGATAGTGCAGTATCAACAATATATAATAAAAAATAATAAATAAATATAAATCTGTCTTTGGACAATAAAAAATATTTTTAAAATATAAATAAATAATATATAGTGATAGATATGCTGTATATCTATAGTGATAATGAAGATGAGATGAAAAATGCACATTATGATGCTAATATATATTCATTATCACTGAGGACTTAAAAATACCTTTCTTAAAGGGGTCATATGATGCGATTTCAAGTTTTCCTTGAACTATGAGCTTTGTAAAAATCGACGCGTTTCAGAAAGGCGGGGCATAGAGGAGAAACAATAATGTACAGTATGTGGAAAATAATGTGTTTTTTGAACCTTAAACCGCATAAACACAGTCCATTACACCAAATACACAAAATAATGTTCTTTTTTAGCAACGTCATATGACCCCTTTAATGTTTTTGCCACTAGCACAAGATTAGTGTTACACGATAACTAGTGTTACTAGTGCAGAAGAAGAAAAATTAGGAATATCTGTTGCTGCGCAAGCACAGCAATGATTCCTTCTTGCTTTAGGTCAACTGGTTGTTGAAGGTGGAAGTCGTTCATACCCAGAGGTTGTGGGTCATCCCAGTATCCTGCGACCCCAGACTGTCCCATGCATAGCAATGCCTCCTCTGTGCCATGCTGTGCGGGAACCTGGCTGCGCCTGCCAGACCTTCTGCCAGCCCCAGCTCTGCTGTCTTCACTGCAGACCTACTCAATCCGTCCCTTTGGATAAATTCCCTTCCCAGTGTCCACAGGCCGCCAGGCGGAGCTCCCCGCCATCTCTTCACAGCTGCTGGGAGGCTGATGCATCTGTCCTGGTGCATCCACCTGGAGCTCAGCCTCTACAGCAGTCCACCTCTCACCCTGGATCTGACCCCGTCCAGCATGGAACCAGCTCCGCTTCACCTCGACAGCCTGTTGGAGCCAACAACCACCCGTTGTCCGAGCCGCTCCCTGCTAATTCCAACCAGGCTGCCGTGGACGGGAGAAATGCTGCACCAGGCCAGCCTCCCTGTGAAAGAGGGCAAACATCTGCACCCGAAGCAGCTACAAGGCAAGAAGCATCACCAGACAGAGAGCTGCCACAGGTCCGCAATCAGGCTCAAGTGCAGACGACCACAGAAACCAGCAACCAGCCCATGATTGAATTGCAGCCTATCGTTGCTCGCATCGATGATGACAGGGTGAGTTTCATTAATGTGTCGTTGTTTATCTGTCCTTTGCAAAGCAATACACTGTAAAAAATTACCGTGAATTTAACGGTAAAAGACTGTAAAAATGCTACAGTAAAATCCTGTTAAATGGTTAACGGTAAATTCCCCTACTATATACAGTGAAAAACTGTATTGGACATTACATATATTGGACATTAATTTTACGGTAGTATACCGTTTTTGGAAGTGAAAGAGACCGTATAATTTACAGTGAATAACCGTAAATTGACATTCCCAGAATTCCCTGCATTACATTTCAAATTTGTTGTTTTTTTGTTGAAATAACTATTTTTCTTCTTAGTTTTTTCTTATCAGTTTTGTATATTAGGGTTGTGTGTTACACCTAATGTTGTTAAATTAACGTTTATTGCATTATTTCAGTTTCATGTGTGTTACCATGATGGTGTTTAGTGTTTGTGTGAATGACACTGTGCACCTTCTATATATGTTATTATTTAAAAGCTGCTTGTGATGGGCTTTGGTTCATCATGTGACTTTCTCATCACCTCCTGCATTTGGTGGTTATCAGTGTATTACAAAGGTACAAAACAGATTTCAGTACTTCAATAGGTTGGTATATTAACATTATATCAGTTAATGAAATGATGGTATTTAACTGTAAATTTAAGTTAAAACCGTAAAACCTAAAATGTTGTTAGCATATTTTTTACGGTAAAATTCCGGCAACCACAGCTGCCCGTTTTTTACCGTAAATTTTACGGATTTTTTTTACAGTGTACCTTTGCTCTCATTGTGCTCGATACTGACCACAATCCTCAGGCCTGGCGCTCTTTAGTACTTGCAAAGGTTGCATGTCAACCACGCCGTTAACTGGTCCACACCACAAGTCCTAGCAGATGAAAAGGCCATCGAGCAGCACTGCAAATGTGCTGAAGCATTGGAGAGGGCTCAAGTGTGGGGTCCTTACAGTATACTGACTTTCATTTTGGTAGTTGATCATTTGTTTTTCAGCATCAAGATTTTAGGTCAAAACTTATATGAATGAATGAATGGAAAGTATACATTTTCAGCGAAGTGACAGGTCATTTTTTTAAACTATTATTAACCATGACTATTATTAATCATCTAGTAGCATTTGTACAAGTCATTTCAATTGTCCTGCAGTGCAGCAAATGAGTTTATGAAGTACAGATATTCCATGTAGTCTCTCCATGACAGTGGCTCACAAACAGGGGGCCGGGACCCACTAGGGAGCTTCAGCAAACTTCTAAGGGGGACTAAAGATGACTTAATGATTTAAATTAAGAAAAAACCCCAACAACAATTAAAATAAGCTAAAACAATTAAACACAATAGATATTTCTTATTCTAATTCACCCCCTCAAAAATTGTTTTCTTTAAAAACACTTGAAATCTCTGGTATATGAGGTAGCCTAATAATAAAAGTATAATTTGTAGACCTGGAAAAGCCATATAAATTAATAAAATCCATGGGCAATTTTTATACATTTTATGAATATTATAAACATTTTAATACTTAGGCCAAGCTAAAATATTTTATCCGGTAGTAATTATAAGCAAAAAAATATAGTAAAAATGTTTTTATGCTGTATGAGGTCATAAAAATTACAAGCAATTAATCAGTAATGAAAATAATGTAGTATTATATATTAAATATATAATATTATTATTGATTATTATTTTAACTGTTGTATTTAAACTTGCATACTGTAAATTAAATAATAATAATAATAGTATTCATAAAATGTGTGTGTGTGTGTGTGATTATTATAAAGTATTATATAAAAGATCATTAATTATTAAAGAAAAACGTTTTCGATTAAGCACACGTCACACTTCTGACATGCTTGTCACACTGCTGTCACGGTCACATTTCATGTCAACCACCCACGTACTGTAGTTTCTTTTTCGTCTTTTTTTGATGTTTTTGCTATTTCAGTTCAAACATTTGCTCACTTTGCTCATGTTGTGCTTGTGCTTTAAGTGTATTTGGAGTGGATGACGGCGTGAGAACAGTGAACTCGACATCGAAACGAGCTCCACCACTCTCAATATTAATTTAGAAAGAGGAAATTGAATCATTCCAGGCAGCATCATCTCTATTTATGCGGCTGTAATGTGTTTTCATCTTGACAGCTGCTGACAGCACCTCTGCAAGCAGATGGTGAGACATAAGTGAGGACAACAGTGGTGTGAGCTCAGAAACAATTAAGACCACAAAATAACACGCACACACACAAACTCGCTCTGCTCAGCATCCGCTCCTCAAGCTGTATTGGACGAGAACCAAACCAGGCGATAGAAGTTATTATTAGTTCTCTTGATGTCAGTATTTTGATAAATCTTCCTAGGACAAACACCAATCAAACTCAGTTTCCCTGTAAGATTTGGCACTCCAGAGGCAAATTATAAGATTTATTTTTTTATGTATCATCTTCAGCCCATAACTGTGACATGATTAAAGGGAGGGAAAAAAGCGCTTGGGTGCAACCACATATTTACTTAACCTGGCATTAATGAGAAGCTAGGGGAATTGAAAGATCCGGCTGTTGCATTCTTCTTCATCTCGCTGTAGAGCCCACACGATTACCTCTAAAGTCTCTGAGACCTCCTACCTTCTCTCTGCCCCCACACATGCTTGCAAGACACACTCTCCACAGCTTGATTCATTCCACCCTGTCCTCCTGGGCTTCTATCAGGTGAGTGTTTTTAATCCTGAGGTAATTATGAGAGAGGGAAAAAAACAAGAGAGGGCTTAAAGACAGATGGAGGAGGGGTTACGTTGAGCGTACGGGCTGCTGCCTCCAACTCTGACATTTGTCGTGTTAGTGAAGGATGCAGTCGCTTGGGCTTTTCTACAACTTCTCGCATTAGTGAAACGATGACAAGAGAAGAAGAGGGCCGTGGAGGAGAGAAAGTCTAATCTCTGAGGTGTTAATGCTGCTTATTCAAAGAAGCCTTCCATGCCCCAGATGTGGGATTTACATACGATAATTGGTGCTGTAACTAAGTCATATATTATCAGGAGAATTATTTTGTAGCGTACAGAGTTGCGGCACTTTTCTCTCTGCGTTTGAAAGATGTGATTTTTTTTTTGTCTTTTGCTCCAAATTAGTGTAGCTACTGTGCATTGTCACACTCAAGGTTGTTGTTCCTCACTTTCATGTCCTCTGTTGTCACTGTTGCTATGGTTGTAGTGTGCCGCATATGCTGTCGAGATCACTTTTAGCCTAGTGCTGCGCTAATGAGACTTTGGCTCTCTTCCGTAGAGATCCTCGGCGCTAGAGATGTTCACACGGGCTCAAGGCCGAGGAGGTGACGGCCAGAGCTGTTCCGGTTCGAAGAGGGCGACCAGGTCTCAGAGCATCTCAAAAGGACCCAGAGGACCTCGTAAAAGGCTCTGTAAAGACAGGCTGACCAGGGCTGCTCACAGCCTGGCAACAGTGGCTGGGGACCAGGGATGCACAACGCAGCAGGTAAACTTTCTATATATGTGGCAAGACAAACATACCCTCTTTTCACAGCGATGCCACAGAAGAATAATTTTTGGTTCCCCAAAGAACCTCTCAGTGAACAGTTCTTAAAAGAACCACCACCATTTAAAAAATCTAAATAACCTTTTACCACTATAAAGAACCTTTTGCGGTATGGAAAGGTACCATGGACGTTAATGGCGCTTTTCCACTGCGTGGTACGACTCGGCTCGGCACGGCTCAGTACGGCACAGCACGGTTCGGTTCGGCTCGGTTTGCGTTTCCACTGCAGTTCAGTACCGCTTTAGAGTGGGCGGGATTATTCACATGTCGTTATAGTTGCGCCGCCTCTACTACCACGACTCCTAAAAAAAATTGGAGCCCCAACCGAGGTGGTACTAAAAAAAGTACCAGGTACTGTACCCAGTGGAAAACCCCCAAAAAGTGAACCATACCGAGCCGTACCGTGCCGTACCATGCAGTGGAAAAGCGCCATAAGATTCTTCATGGAACCATCAATGTCAAAATTAGAACTTTTAATTTTAAGAGTGTAGACATGGAGACTTGTGTTAGTGCAGTGGTCCCAAATAATTTATTTAAATTTTAATTATAAGTATTTTAATTGCATATTTGATCTGTGTACACTTCTAATTTCCACAAATTAAATAAATAAATAATTTATTTATATTGTTGTGGACAGTGTGAGGCCTTGGAGACAAAAAGGTTTAGAGCCAAAGCTCAGCATTGTTTCTACACTGAAAAAAAAAAAGATTTTTCAAAGTTGTAAATAAAACAAGGGTTATTAGATTTTTTTTTTCAAGAAAATATTATTTCAGTTTTTCTACTTCAAAATTTCACATTTAATTCAATGAGTTTCGATTTCTTTGTAATTAATTGTGAAATGTACTATCAAGAGTGAAAATTCTTTCACCACCTAATTTTTTTTTTTAGTGTGAAATAGCATAGAGGTGTAGTCATAATGTTAAACACGGACCCCACAAATAGTACATTGGTATGAATAATTCACTATATTAATATTAATTGACATTGATGAAATGCTCTTGTCCTGAATTGCTTTTCATCACGATTCCCTTTAAAGTTCATTTCAAACATGTCTCTCTGTCATACAGTGCAAAACACCTTTGTTCCAGTGCACACAGCTCTGTTACTTGCCTTTTAAGGGATAAACCAGATGATGTACATCAAATAAGATAACTGTTGTCTTGGAAACAGTTTCTTTAACCTCTTTCTGTTTGAGATCAAATTAGATGCAGCAGCCCACATAACTGATTGCATTCAGTTTAACAAGTTCACTGTTGGCTCACATTCATATTCGCTGATTTAGTCTGCATGCTGATGTTGTGACATCACTGCATCCATTACCTGTCATCAAAGTGGCATTGTTTCATAACTTTGATTTTACTGTTTGCTTCTTGTATTTCAGCTGGTCTGTGCACGACTCGATGCTTCTGAGATGATCCCAGGACATATAAACAGTCACACTGCATCCTCTCTGACCACCTACAAGTCTGAACCAGGTTAAGATTATTTTAATCCTAAAATTAGGATTTATAAATAAGCTTCTTTCATTTTCAACTTACAATAGAAATACATAATGAGGACATTTCGTAGTGGATTAATCAGTCTAAATGGCATTTTCATGGTTTCAGATAACGTATATGCATATGCCTATGAAAACAGAAGGCTGAAAACCAGAAAGAAGAAAAGATTGTCTCGAGAAGATCCAGACACCAGGTAAAATAAAAAAAAAAAAAACTTAAAAAAAAAGCTCCAGGTTTAATGTGCTTATTTATAGGGCTGCACAATTTGGGCAAAAATGTTGTGATTATATATCAATATGACTATAAAATAATAATATTATTCAGTATTTGATTATGGTTATTATTATTTTATTATTATACAAGTAAAAATACTAAACAGTATAAGAAATATCACTATTGCAATATTTCCCTGTAGAATATTTTTTATTATTATTATTTGAGAAAAATATAATAATAATAAATGGTATAATATTGTAAAAACTGTAACAAATTTCAATACTAATAGTCATGGCTTAATAGCTTAATTTTCTCATTAAAGGGATAGTTCACCTTCAGTTTCTGGTCCCCATTGACTTGCATAGTGTTTTTTTCCATACTATGGAAGTCAATGGGGACCAGCAACTGAAGGTGAACTATCCCTTTAAGTATGGGAAGATGTAAGCATCCCAAACTCATTTACTGCAGACCGAGCAGCTCTGAGACACTCCTGTCTAAAAGAACACAATGCTGCACTAAGTCATGCATGATTTAGGTTTTATTTATATTAATTGCTGGTCCTACTAGAAACATTGCAAATTTGTCTTGAAGGTTGAAAGGTAGAAATTTTGTTTTTTTTTGTTTTGTTTTCTACAGTGATAAAGAAGCCCCAGATGGTTCGAAGGTTCCAGTTGTGTGTCTTGAGCGACTCAAGATCCTAGTGTCACGACATCAACCACAGAACCATCAGAGCACAGACCTTACTTCTCAAACAGAGCCTGGACTCAAACCTGAAGAAACTGTCTTCAGGGTGCTAGAGAGAAAGGTCACTTGTCAGGTATCACTTTAATGTTGATGAAATGCTTTTCTAGGTTTTATATCATCTCGCAGTTCATAATAATAATTTTAATGTCCTTCAAGGGAACTTTGGATAAGGAGTCGGTTCAGACAGAGGACAGCGTGTCGCCCATAGAGCAGCTATCACCAGAACATCTGCATAGCAGTGAATCATCTGGTTCCCTTGAGGTTTCTCAGCCTCCTGTGCAAGAATTTTGCAACATAAACCAAGAGTCCAGGGTACTAGCCATCTCCAATGATTCAGACCCTATCTCACAACCTGACACTGAAGAACTAAACTCCCCATCTGAGCTCAGATCAGTGACAGGTTCTGATTTCCAAACTGAATCCACAAGAGCGGCTGAAGCAGGCGCAGATGCAGATGTGGAATCGGAGCTCCTGCATGAATCAGATCCGAGCGCTGAATCCGAACTGCAGGTCGAATCTGAATCGGATGTGATTTCAGAGCAGCCTCCTGAATCGGTGCTCTCGGCTTCTGAACAGGAATTTGAATCGGATCCAGATTCCACGGCCGAAGTGACTCTGAATCTTGAACCGGAGTCTGAATGGGAAGCGGAGCAGCCGGTTCTTCCACCTGCCGCCGGCTCTGAGACTGTATCAGAACCTGCCGTTGAACATCAACCTGCAGAGGAAAGCCCGGAGATAGAGAATGAAGACTTCTGTGCAGTCTGTCTCATCGGAGGAGACCTTCTCTGCTGTGACCGTTGCCCCAAAGTCTTTCACCTGTCATGCCATGTCCCTCCTCTCCATAGTTTCCCCATGTAAGCCATTCTCCCTTCTACTTCACATATCCACCTGTGTCTTTACTCACTGCTGAAACTAACCTTTATCATCTCGGGCTTCCACAGAGGCGACTGGATTTGCACCCTGTGCAGGGGTGTGGAGCAGCCAGAGGTGGAATATGACTGTGAGAATGACCAGATGTCCACGGGTTCGCTACCATATGGGCTGTCGGCGTGTGACCAGAGGGTAAGTGAAGGGGATGCCGAGTCTCATCTGGCCTAGCTCTGACTAAGCCTGTGACCTCAGAGATCTGGGAGTCGAAATCCAAAAAAAAGTTCCTCCCTCAAGAGATTTACAGTCTGTCGGACAAAAGTGAAATATCTCTGTTGATGGATGACTTGTCTGTTTGATCACAGAAATGCGAGAAGTTGACGCTGCTGATCCTCAGCAACATTCTCAGCACTCCGTTCCATGAGCCTGTCAGCCCTCTGGTGATTTTAAAATGAATATCTTATGATTTTATATTTGTAGATGATACTTTTATCTATCTTTCTATCTGTTCATTTTCTGTTTGTATCTATTTATAGGCCCGTCATTATTATCAGATCATCAAGAAACCCATGGATTTGTCTGTCATTCGGAACAGGCTCAGCAGAACCAGCAACACACACTATCGTTCCCCGCAAGAGTTTGTGGCTGATGTCCTGCTCATGTTCAAAAACTGTGCCAAGTTCAACTACGTGAGTGAAATGCATTATTTTGTTAATCGACCTCCTCCTAGCCATTAGTGGTGAATATTTAATTTCATAACTGATTCACATTCAAACGGCCTACTGATATAATGATTATGCATTACTTTTTTAATATCCTGTTTAATTTAGCTGAAATTAAATTTTTAATAGATTAGGCTAAAAAAAACAACTACACTCATTTGTGTTCGTTCTGTGTATTTGCATTGTATAATAAATGAAGTCCTGAAAGTAAGTTTGGGAGGAGCTTGTTCATCTAATCCTGTCAATCAAATTACAAGAACGTATAAGTGGCTACTTACAGTATCTCACTGTCAGTATGTCATCCTCCAAATCCATCTTTATTTTTTTGTACACTGCATTACCAAAAGTATGTGGCCATACAGTTACATGATTAGAAAAAGGTGCATAAAATCAAGCCATGATGGGGGGTTGTGCTCAAGCCCCCCAGTCCATTTACTCACATCACTCTTTAAGGATTATATGGACATGTTTACTTGTGGCAGAAAGATAAAGATAAATTTGCTTGAGAAGCAAAATTGTTTTCAGCAAAAGTTTTTTTTGCCAATATACACTACCAGTCAAATGTTTTTGAATAATTAAGTTTTTTTTGTTGTTGTTTTTTTTTCTTTTTATAATAAGGCTGAATTTATTTTAATATATTTTTAATTTTAATTTATTCTTTTGGTAGTAAAGCTGATTTTCAGCAGCCATTACTCCAGTCTTCAGTGTCACACAATCCTTCAGAAATCATTCTAATATTCTTATCTGGTGTTCAGTTATTTAGCAGTTATTATTGGTGCTCAATCATTAATAATGGTTCTTATCATTGTGCTGTGCTTGTGGAAACTGATATATTTTTCAGGATTCTTTGATGAATAGAAAGTTCAAAAGAATATATATATATATATATATATATATAAAATTTGTTTTTTATTAACCGTTGTTCACTATATTTAGTTAAATTTATCCTTATAAAAAATACGTAAATTTAAGATGTACTCTCTACATTTAATATCTTACTTTTGTGGAAAACGACAAAAATAATTATGAAGATTTTTTTTGTAGATTTTAACTGATATATTTTTCAGGATTCTTTGATGAATAGAAAGTTCAAAAGAACAACATTCATTTGAAATAGAAATCTTTACGGTCATAAATCCTTGCTGAATATAAGTTTCTTTCTTTCTTTCTTTCTTAAATCTTACCCCAAACTTTTTAATGGTACTGTATCATGTTTTCCACAAAAACTGATGACAAAAACTGATTTCATTCTATATATTATAATATAATAGGAATAATAATAAGAAGAATGTCCTAAGCACCAAATAAGCATATTAGAATGATTTTTGAAGGATCATGTGACACGGAAGACTGCTGAAAATTCAGCTTTGCCATCAAAGGAATAAAATTAATTTAATAATATTTATTAAAATAGAAAACTTAATTGAAGCTTTATAATATATATATATATATAAACTTTAAATTGTGTTAATATTTCAAAACATTACTGTTTTAATTGCATTTTTGATCAAATAAATGTGGTCTTGATGAGCATAAGAGACTTTTTTCAAAAACACCAAATTGTAGATTTTGATGCAATTATTTATTAGTGTCAGTATGGTAGAACATTATTGGCATGTAGGAGGATTATTTACTTTAGTTGGATATACTATTAAATATGTATAGGAATATAGTCAGACATATGGTTGTCTGTAGATCTTAAGAGGTCAGATAATGTAGATGCTGACTGCGCTGCTTTCTTTCTCCAGCCGGACTCAGAGGTGGCTCAGGCAGGCCACAGTCTACAGTCCTTTTTTACATCCAAAATGAGGGAGGTTTTCCCAGATCTGACCTGCCCTGTCCAGGAGGAGGAGGACTCAGACAATGAGGATTATGAGGAGCTGGAGAGAGCTATGGCGACTGGATTTCCCTGGCCTGAGATAAAAGAGCAGAGCCACAGGAAGAGGAAGAGAAGGCACTCCCTCAACTGGAGGAGAAATCACTATTAGTTGTGCTTCTCTCTCTCTATATATATATGTACAGAGACTTTTGACCTACTCGCTCTGAGTTTTCCATCCTGTGTGACTTGCTGTTTTTTAAAGATTCATGTTGAAATACAGTATATGCTTTTTCTGAGGACTAATCTCACACATTATAACCAGTTGATGTGTTATGCTGTTATCTGTAGCTGTGGGTAGGTGTTGATATAAGCCTATATCTCTAGACTTCGCCTAAGGTCTTGCACTAGTATTTATTCCAATGCATACACTTACATTAAATTGTACAATCAATTTGATAGCTGACTGGTTGCTGGCAGTTGCTACTTAGTAAATATAGATAAGCATCATTAATTGGTAATATTATATATTTGCTCTAAATTTCATTCTTCTTTTGATCCAAATATGCCTTATAATGAGGTAGTTTTTCCAGCTGTTTTACTGTGATGACTTTAATGATCTGTAGAGGAAGCACTTCATATAGCCTGTGGCAACACATTAGTTCATATCGGACTTTTTCAGTGGCAGGAGCAGTGCTTAATTTGAGCCGGATCCTGTTCCGGAAAATGTCAGATTTGGGATTTTTCGTTCCGGTAATTGTTTTTAAGGATCCGCCATTAGATAGTGCGTGCGTGCATATGAGAGCGAGAGCATATTTGGAGGTTATGCATTGGTCCTCAACATAATTTTGAGCGAGCTTATATTTGGAGGTTATGCATTGGTCCTCAACATATTTTTGACCGTGACCAGTTAGCTTTCTTCAAACTCGCTCTCATTGAGGTTTTATGAGCAGCAGAACGTTTGGAGAGAGTGTAATAATACCAGAAATAATACCAAATAAAGTGAAATATTATAGGCTAATGTATAAACAATACAAACATAGCTATACGTTAGTATAGCTCACTCCAAAACAAATCATATAAATGTAACGGTATTCAGAACAGAACAAGAATGAAATAAAAAATATGTACTTCACGCGCGTTCGTATATCGACAGAAATATCATCTTCACATGAGCAAAAATGTGCTTGGCATACAAAGTGGACCGATTATACCACGGACTATTTAAATTGACCAGTGAAACCTTTTTTGGTTGACTGTATTTTATTTTGATAATGAACAGACTGCGGTGTTTGAGTTTGAGCGAATATGTTGTCAGTGTGTGTTTGTGTGTGTGTGTGTGTGTGTGTGTGAGCGCGCGAGGCGCCGGCGCGATCGAACAGCTGAAACATAAAATACATCATTATTGGTCATACAGATAAGAGCAGTGTTGGGAAAGGTTACGTTGGAAATGTAATAGGTTACAGATTACAATTTACCCTATTTAAAATGTAATACTAGTGTAACTTTTTCAATTACTTTATTAAAGTAATGTAACTGGTTACTTTTTGATTACTTTTCTAAATTTCTAATTAATGTTTTCAACGGTTAATCATTTTCAAACATTTACACCATGCAGGGTTAACCTTACAGTAGTGCTCAACACTGATACTGTCAGACTTTCAAAATCCTTCATCACTTGAATTAAAGGTGCAGTAGGAGATCTTGGAAAATGCTAACTTTAGCCTGATAGCACTGAAAGCGAACGTCCCACCCTCCCTGCAATCGCCGTCCAAAGCCACGGCCCCTGAACGCATATACACTCACAGACCAGAATACCAGAGACAACATTACTACAATAGGCTACATCAGCGGTTCCCAATTCCAGCCCATGTTCCGAAGTGAAGTAAACTTCAACGGATTTCCCCCGCTCTAAGAGTAGGGAGCAATGAACACTGTGTAGGGATCATATTGATCGGAACACAGTTCATGCACATAGCTCACTTCTAACGAGCTGGCACGAGGACTGGATTAACCGCTGTGCTGCCTACATTATGTGTCATTCACCGGTGAGAAAACTTTAAAAGTACTACAATACCAGGAAGGAAGATTGGGTTGTTGATGTTTGTCTGCCATTCTCGCTCTGTCTGCACAGCATGCATGAACACGCTGATGACGTATCCTGTCTGCGCGAACCGGGTGCGCAGAGGTATGCAAATACTTATGTTGACAGGCAGGTAGAAAAGCATATTAAAACGCTCGGACACTCCCAGAATTCCCTGCATGACACTTCATATTTGATGGTTTTTTTTGTTGTTGATGTCAAGTTTGAGTTGCGAATATGTGGTGTGTGTGTGTGTGTGTGAGCGCGCGAGGCGCCGGCGCGATCGAACAGCTGAAACATAAAATACATCATTATTGGTCATACAGATAAGAGCAGTGTTGGGAAAGGTTACGTTGGAAATGTAATAGGTTACAGATTACAATTTACCCTATTTAAAATGTAATACTAGTGTAACTTTTTCAATTACTTTATTAAAGTAATGTAACTGGTTACTTTTTGATTACTTTTCTAAATTTCTTTTCAACGGTTTCAACGGTTAATCATTTTCAAACATTTACACCATGCAGGGTTAACCTTACAGTAGTGCTTACTGTCAGAAGACTTTCAAAATCCTTCATCATTTGAATTAAGATGATCAAATTTGAACACATCCACCACAAAATCAGACTTTAGTACCCCCTTTTACTGCCTCCTATTCTGTGTACTAAACTCCTGAAACATTGGTGTCTTTTTGAAACATTGGTGTCTCTTTGTATGACGATAGATTTCTCAAAATAAGTAAAATGCTCACGAAGTGACTCAGAGCAGTTCTAGAGATTATGTTTATGTGTTCATGTACTCAAATTGAGACGGCAGAGGCTGAAAACACCGCAAGCTTCAGTAGGCCTGTGTGTAGTAAATGAAACCGCATGTCTGCGCCATTAATTTCCACGAGGGGCG
>NW_015555773.1:330313-331535 GCF_001515605.1 Sinocyclocheilus anshuiensis | reverse complement strand
ATGTGTCATTCACCGGTGAGAAAACTTTAAAAGTACTACAATACCAGGAAGGAAGATTGGGTTGTTGATGTTTGTCTGCCATTCTCGCTCTGTCTGCACAGCATGCATGAACACGCTGATGACGTATCCTGTCTGCGCGAACCGGGTGCGCAGAGGTATGCAAATACTTATGTTGACAGGCAGGTAGAAAAGCATATTAAAACGCTCGGACACTCCCAGAATTCCCTGCATGACACTTCATATTTGATGGTTTTTTTTGTTGTTGAAATAACATGTTTCTTCTTAGTTTTTTCTAATCAGTTGTGTACATTAGGGTTTAATCTTACATCTAATGTTGTTAAATCAATGTTTATTGCATTATTTCAGCATAATGTGTGTCACCATGATGGTGTTTAGTGTTTTTTGGTTTAGTGTGAATGACCATTTGTCTTTATTTTTACTACAAATTTCATGGTTAAACTATGGTTAGTGTAGCCAAAACCATGGTTAATAATTTGTGGTTACCATGGTTAGGTAAAATCATTGTTAATTTCCATAAGGGTTGTGTTGTTGTCTGCCCTAGCTCCCCCTAAACCTATTATAAACGATATGATTATTTGTCTGCTAAATTACTACTGTAACTTTACAGTAGATAATAATGATGTCCTTTAGTATACAGTATTTTGAGTGATGACTGATGAGCAATGGGCTGCTACTGCTTAACTAAGTAAACAAAGACAAAACTACAATGGCATATTTACAGATGAAACTGACCTGCACTTGAAATCCTGAACAGTAATTTTGCTTCTTTGCTCCACCTGTGCGCTTATACAGTCCACTCAATTCTCTTGCATTGATTACTCTGATCTAAACCGTTTGGCGGAGGCGCGGAGCGCGCGCGAGCCGAAGTGCATTCCCAATCACAACTAACCAATTCATGATTTATTAGGGATTTATTATCGAATGTAGAATTCGGAAACAATCGCTTTAGTACATTCGGCAGGCAATTATATAATAACAATAATATTTAAAAAGCGGGCAAAATCAGCTGCCAAGCCACCGGGAATTGTCCCGGTTCTCCCGATGACCAGTCCGCGCCTGATTTCCACAGAGACACGCAGAACGTGCAGGATTCATATATTGTCTTTTTGCTGCTGAATATTTACAGACCCTAGTCCATATCGCGTTTTGATTCAAGTGTACTGACCTACTTTTGATTTATTCATCCAAATGTTGCATATTC
>NW_015555773.1:329674-330190 GCF_001515605.1 Sinocyclocheilus anshuiensis | reverse complement strand
CATGCTGTATGTGCATAGGTAGCTAGCAAACAAGGAATACAGCTGTTAAGCTAATAGTCACATTTAGCTGAGTAAAATCATGATGAGAAATGTTGGATACTGCTGGAAATGCTGCTATGGGGTATCCTATTTAATAATTTAATAATAATAATAATTTATGCATTTAGCAGACACGACTTACAGTGCATACAGGCCATACATTTTTTTACCAGTATGTGTGTTCCCTGGGAATTGAACCCACGACCTTTTGCGCTGCTAATGCAATGCTTTTTTTTGTTTTTTGGCAAAAGGATTACCATTTGTATAAATTTTTACTATAAATTCCATGGTTAAACTATGGTTAGTGTAGCCAAAACCATGGTTAATAATTTGTGGTTACCATGGTTAGGTAAAATCATTGTTAATTTCCATAAGGGTTGTGTGGTTGTCTGCCCTAGCTCCCCCTAAACCTATTATAAACGATATGATTATTTGCTAAATTACTACTGTAACTTTACAGTAGATAATTATGTCCTT
>NW_015555773.1:302600-329608 GCF_001515605.1 Sinocyclocheilus anshuiensis | reverse complement strand
GCATATTTACAGATGAAACTGACCTGCACTTGAAATCCTGAACAGTAATTTTGCTTCTTTGCTCCACCTGTGCGCTTATACAGTCCACTCAATTCTCTTGCATTGATTACTCTGATCTAAACCGTTTGGCGGAGGCGCGGAGCGCGCGCGAGCCGAAGTGCATTCCCAATCACAACTAACCAATTCATGATTTATTAGGGATTTATTATCGAATGTAGAATTCGGAAACAATCGCTTTAGTACATTCGGCAGGCAATTATATAATAACAATAATATTTAAAAAGCGGGCAAAATCAGCTGCCAAGCCACCGGGAATTGTCCCGGTTCTCCCGATGACCAGTCCGCGCCTGATTTCCACAGAGACACACAGAACGTGCAGGATTCATATATTGTCTTTTTGCTGCTGAATATTTACAGTCCCTAGTCCATATCGCGTCTTGATTCAAGTGTACTAACCTACTTTTGATTTATTTGTCCAAATGTTGCATATTCCGTGACATTCCGCGTTATAGGAATTCCAACCAGTCTGTGTTTTCTGCATCGCGGAAATCATAAGGCCGTATGTCTCATATTTTAGAGTAGTCAGAGCAATTTGGGAAAGAAATCAATTAAATCTGCATGTGGATGTGTGTAAATATTCAAATGTAACCCCCTTTGTAATCGTTAACATTTTCATGAGTAACTAATTTAATAAAAAAATTTCTTAGTAACTGTAACTGATTAGTTACATTTATTTTGTAATTAAATTACGTAACGCTGTTACATGTAACTAGTTACTCCCCAACACTGGATAAGAGTAAAGGCCCTTTCACACGGGACGCGTCACGCGGCAAGCGGTGGAATCGCCGCGCGGCTGCCGCTTTCTCTTGTAGTGGAAGCGTTTTGTGCAGTTCAGGCAGTGGTCGCTTTGCGGTTTCGGAGAGGTAACCATAGCTACAATGGTCAACATTACATTTGCATTTACCAAAAACTAAATAAAACATAACGGAAATTTGTGTCTGTGTCATTCTGTCATTAATTGTTGTCTCTTTTTTTTTGTCACAAGTGAAGTTGTTTTTGATGATTTGCCTAAAGCGCATTATTATCTGTGAAGTCATGATTGAAGTAAAAATGTGAATGAAATATAATTTTAAAGGAAAATTGAGAAGATTAATTGAGCCTAAACAATTCATCCCAGGCGCAGGGCTTTGCTGGAAATGCCAAAAAAAAAAAAAAAAAAAATCTTATTGATGTGGTCATGGTTGTTAGTAATCTGTTTACTGATTGGTTGAAACCGACGCGGCTGCCGCTGCCTCTCACGAAAAGATAAAATAGAAGTGCCGTGCCCGTGGACGCGGCAGGATTTTGGGTGCACAAGCACCACTTGCGCTCCGCCTCCGCGCCGCCAGCGAAACCGCCCGCGTTTTGTCGCTTTCCGCATGTCTCCCATTGAGAATGAACTAGACACTCGCGACTGCCGCGTACCGTGTGAAAGGGCCTTTAGACATAAATTCGAAAGCACAAAGTGTTTACTTTTATTTTTGCACACTCAAAATAACAACTAAACATTTGTGATTTTGTAAAATAAAGCAAGTGCATTTAATTAAAACTGTTACTTAAGTCAGATATTTTTTGCATATTTATACCTATACTATGATTGAATTTTATTTTTATGAAAACAAATTTTGTTATTTTCAATGTATCTTAGATATACATTTTCCTAAAATCATCCTGGCAACCCATTTTTGACCCAGGGTTTGAAGCTGTGCCCTAGTTAGGTTAATGCAGAAACTTGTGGACGATGCTCTCTTATAATTGTGGCATCACCGTTTAGTGATGTCATTGAATGTTCCGGACCGCATAAACACATTTCATTACACCAAATACACAAAATAATGTTCTTTTTAGCAGCATCATATGACCCCTTTAAGTTGTATTTTCAGTGTCGGTCACAGCGCCTTTTAATTGCTTTTTTGGATCCAGCAATTATTCATTTACAAAGTAAGCACTGGGCAGGAGGATGTGCGTAATGTGACTGAAACCCATGAACCCTTTTTAGAATTGAAGAAGGATAATATTAGGCGGTTGCTACACAAATGTGATATATATATTCACAGGTGGATGGAACACTTTTTAGTCCAGCATGTTCCTCCATGTGGTTCACAAACAGGTTTGATATTTGTATGTCTTCTGAAATTTGTAATACTGGTCTTAATTGCAGAAATTGCTGTGCAGATCATGTTAAGTCCTCTTCTAATGCTATTTACTATTTATTATCTTTAGCTGGATTGTATTTAGTCTTAAAATATATATACTGTATGGTGTAAATATGCGATTCAGACTTCGATGTTTCCTTCTGCTACACAAACAACATTGCTTTTCCCTAATGGTTTTAAAATCAGACTTGAAATGAACCATGTTTAAATATACAGTTATGGATGAAACATTGCCGATTGAACCTTTAAGACATTGCAAAATATACGAGTGCTTTTTTTCCTGAAAGCCTTTCTAGCATTATCACCAAATTGCCGTCCAGACGTAAACTAATTTTATCACAAATTAATCATGCAAGTAATTGCTTTTCCAAAAACAACTGTAACTTCTAGCTTTGATTGAAATGTACAAAATAAGAGGTTAAAACTACATCTGGAAATTTTCAATATAATTTTAAATACCTTTACTGTCAACAAACCCTACTGCATCATTAATTTTCCTGTGACATTTACAATTGAAGGAAACTGACATTAGCTCAGGTAGACATGCAACTTTTAAACGCTTAAAAACCCTAAAGGTACATACACAAAACCATATATACACAAAGCACCTTTATTGTAAAATAGATTTTTCAGAATGTATTACTGATTTTTTTTTAAGAGTTGGATGGGTTAACAGACTGAAACGTTTCTAAAACCCTAGATAGGCATATAAACATACTCATTCAACTTTTTAACAAGTTCAGCATCAAATAGCCCTAGATTTTTTGTGTGTAATTCCGTTTGAAGTAAATGGTCCATTTAGGGGTTCAAATAGCTCTGACACACTTATGACTCAGCCTGGCAAGTGGTACAAAAACACTAGGCCTCATCTGAAAACAGGTCTGTTCCAACTACATTTTCTAATTTAATTTTACTTGCAGAGAACTGATTAAAACATCATGTCACCTTTTAAAGCACTACTTGTGGAAATACAGCTCTAAATGCATGAGAGTCACAGAACTGCAGTGTTGAGTGTGTGACTCATTGGTGTTCCTTGTGTGAGCATGTGAACACTGTAATAAGTATTGTGAGGGCTTTTTCCCGTAGAGCAGAAACTCACTAGAACTCCCTGAGATTCTTGAGGCTATATTGTTGCATGTGGAGTTCTGACAGATTAATAAAGTCTGGTCATCCAACAGCACGGAGGCCATAAGCCAAGAAGAGGGCCCTGGATAATTTCATTACAAGTGAAAAACGTTTGGATGACATCTCCACCCTGCCACTCTAAATCACTATGAAGTTTTTCCACTTTGTGTTTGATATGTGAAAACAAAATGCATATGTCTTCTGCACAAGGGTAACAGGACACTGTTTTGGTTTAATATTGCAAGATAAAGATTCTGCAATCAAGACTGTTGCTTTGTATGACATCAGTTTGATTAATTACTTACGTGTTGCTTTTTTAAGATAGCATTTTTCTTTAGCGATGTCTTCAAAAAACACTTAGCATAGACAATAACTTAAGTTCAAAAAATCAACAAACTGTTATTTTTGTTTAAATTCAAGGCCAAAAATGTTAATAAAGCATCAAACAATTCTTAGAATTGCACGTTGGCACAGTTTACAATGTGCCATGTTTGGCAGAAATACTAAACACAGATGAACAATTTGTTTCTTGCTGTAATCTCACAGGCTTTCATTTTGGACAGTCTTCCTTTAACAATTCCTTCAGATAAAAAGATATTAAGTGAGCTTTGATGCCATCTAAAAGGGTGATCGTCTTTCTACAGTAATATCGGATTTTTTTCCTTTACAAATTGAGTTTCCCTGGAAAGGTACTGTAATTCTTAACCCCAGCAGACACTTCCTGGCTCATGTTAACTGACAGCTTCCTGATGACACTTAAATCAGATCAGTGTCTGGGCTGGGTCTCTTGCAGGAGATTACACCCCTGATTGCCTTCTTAAAGATGGGGGATAAGAGCAGAGCCCCCACAAGGCCGCACTAAACACAGACATGATGCAATAACTCTACTGGCAGCTTTTAAATCCCCCTTTCCTCTTCTTCTCATGAGATACAGCTGGCCTCATCCCCCCCCCCTTCAGCTTTGAGTACTCATTTATAACGACTCCTAAAGGAGGTCATGATTTCTTGTAGTTTAATGGGCAATTTTTGGCCATTCTTTTGTGTGTGCCTTTGGAAATACTTTGATTGTGATTAGACATGCAACTGCATTTGAAACATGTAGATAATTACGAAAATACAGAACGAATTGCAATTAAATAAACGGCAGACTTCATAACATGTTGCAGTCTAATAGAAACAATATTTAGGGCTTCGCAAATGAGAAAGTATATAGCCCTAACAAATGCATCCGTGCTTGGTTCACATCTGTGTGCTGTTTGGTCAGTTTAGAGTTTGCCTTTTATATATATTTAAGTGATGTATAGCATTCTTCTGTTTCGTAATCATGTTTTTTTCTGTCAGTTATTGCTTGTTTTGAGGTCTTTGCGAGCTTTTTAACTTGAGTGACTTGAGTGATATTCTGTTTTAAGCCTCACTGATTCCACAAAATTTGTTTATAGCTGTAATTTGATGAAATTCCACTCTGTCTAAAGTGATATACTCAGTAGTGAAATGAACAAAGCCTGATATGTGCCACATATTTGTGGTGCCGGGCACATTTTAAGCTTTTGTATTTCTAAAGTGTCTGTGAGTCCTCAGACGACAAAAATCAAATGAAACATAACAGAATAATAATGGGACACCGGGGTGAACTCAGCTGAAGAATGAAAAGACTGAGACAGAAAAAAAGGTCTGCGGAAAAAAGACTCCCTGACCAGTGTAGCAGCCCATGAAATTGAAGTTTGGATGGCTGAACGTCTTTCAATTTTTGGAACTGTTCTGGAAAAGAGGGAAAATTGATTGTTGCTCTCCACTTTAAAAGGAATTGATCCCTACAATCAAAATATGGCTGACGTTCTTGGCCGAGTTGTATGTTGGCACTGTGAACTTTGCTGTTGGGGCTAACATGTTTGCCCAGATAACTGAGAGACAGCATATTTGATGTGAGACAGCTTTGCCAACCACTTTAAATACCTGACCCAAACTTCAATTTCAGTAAGACTGTGTATACTTATACTTCATATTAGGGACTTGCTTTAGAGGTTATATACACTATCAGAAAAAAAGGTACAAAAACTGTCACTGGCACGGCACCCTTACAAAAGGTACACCTTTGCACATTTACCCCTAAAGGATGCATATTAGTACCTAAATGATACATATTTGTACCTTTTAAAAAGGTACCACTCTGGTAATGGCTTTTGTACCTTTATTTCTGAGAGCCTACAAGCAATCAGAAGTGTATGCAAGTATGTTCTGGAATCTCAGCATGACTTGATTCCTGATTATATTACACTATATAAATAAACTCAGGTCTTCTAAACTGAGGTATTCTATAATGTTTAAGATAAATTATTTTGTTTTGTTTTGTTTTATAACCAGTAGTTTCTGTGGTGGGGATTTTCACTGACTCTTTCCATAGGTGGCGACAAGAGAATTAGTTGGTTAGTCTTTAATCAAATTAGTCTTTAAAGGGCACTGATTATGCCCCTTTTTACAAGATGTAATATTGGTCTTGCGTGTCTCCAGAATGTGTCTGTGAAGTTTCAGCCCAAAATACCCAACAGATCATTTATTATAACAGCTGGAAAATGTCATTTTTGGGGTGTGTCTAAAAAAGAGCTGTTTGGAGTGTATCGCTTTAAATGTAAATGAGCAAATGTCTCCAGAAGAGGGCGACGCGTATACGTCTCTTTGCATTGCATATCTACAGCAATAAACAGCAGGTAGAAGCAACATAACTGAGGGCGAGAGAACCTGTTTAGCCATACATATGGGAAGCCAAATGACCTGTCATCAGCGCGGATCAATTGACCGAGCCACGCGACCGAACGGTGTGAAATAATCTCACAAGCGCGGCGCTGATCAGTTAAAAAAATACTTAATGTACAAACACAAATACGGTTATAACACTCAGCACTATAACGACATGACATTCACAAAGGAGTCTGAAGTGATACACGTGCTCTGAGAAGCACATGCTGTGGGTTTGTTTGTGATTATTTTCATTGACAGAGCAAAATAGATAGACAATTATTGGCAGTCACAGAGTAGAGCCGTTGCGAGTCTCTGAGTAACATGATTCGATGAGTCAAAGATTCAAAGACTCATTCATAAAGGTAATTACTTTTCGCCACCTACTTGCGCAGTGATGTATCTTGCAAAACGAGTCACTAAATAGTTCCAGCAGCATGTTTGGACTGTGAACAAAGATTCAATTTTGTTTAATTTTGCTTAAATCTAAATCAGAATTTCTGATCAAAATCAGATCACAAAGCACTTAGGTTTAAATTTAACTCCACTTATCTGAACAACTTTTAAGTGTCGAAGGGATGTTGAATTGACCTTGTGGCAGCTCAGCTCTCTGTGAGTAGTGGGAGGAGAGATGGAAGAAAGGAATGTCTGCATGTTTTACAGAAAGAGAGTAAGAGAGATAGAGAGAGAGGGAGTGTGGCACCACTTCACTGAGCAGAGTAAATAGTAAAGAGTTGTGACTGGGACCGTCAAACTACTTGGACACAGAGAAGCACAGCAAACACAGGCCACCATCTACAACAATGAATGACATCAAACTGGCCCTGCTGGGCAGTGAGGGAGCAGGCAAATCTGGTGAGTACTCATCTTATACTCTATGTAGTCTGTACAGTTTATATGCATATATCTGTCTTTAAGATTAACTAAAACTTTACAGCACTCTTTAACCCATGTGCCGGTTGCATGGTCCTCACATTTTCAGTTGGAAATCATCCATGTGTGAGCTGTGTAGTAATGTGTGAGACATTGTGTCTGCCCTCTACAAACACTGAAAGCACTTTGTATATTGGAACAGATCAGTAGTGAGGTCATGGTTATGCAAGTCATCTCAGAGGGAAATTAAAATAGATGGTTGTGAGAGGCAAGTAATTGCTGAAACTGGGGAAAGATTATTTTTTGTTCCACTCAGAAGCATAGGAACATTTAGCCCTTCAGGCTGCATACCTGTGCTAATGACTATTAAGTGTTTGGGAAATGATGACGCTATGTCCCCTGAGAGCGAAACTCTAGTTTAGCGGGGATCCAAATGACCAGGGTGAAGACAGAACTGAACAACAAGGAGGGGTCTATTGTTGCACATTTGAGAGGAATACGAGTTGAATCCTGACTGCTTAATGGTTTATATTTGGGTAGAGGGATTGAAAGCAGCCACTGAGTGCGCATTTATGCATGGAAACTCAAGCCCCGATTTCAATGAGTCAATGAGCCAGCATAGCTTCATGGCTCAAATATTTAATATAGACCAGGTAGTGTGCTCATGGAGAAAATGTAAGTTTTTCCTGTGCCAAATATGCACCAGCGTTCACTGTAGACTGGCCAGGTCTTTGATGAGGGGCTGGACTTTGACCTTGTGCCCTCTCTACTTATTTTAAGCTGTCATACGAGTCATTTACATCAAGGCTTAGGATGATCAATCTCAATAAGTGACTAATCAATCATCTCCTCTCTCTTGTCCTCAGCGGTTTTGGTGAGATTCTTGACCAAGCGATTCATAGGAGAATATGCATCAAATACCAGTAAGTACAGTCTCACATGCACATTTAATAACACAGCCAGAACTTTACTCATGTGTTCATGGGTTTTATCTGCCATTATGTGTGGAATATTATTAAATGCTGTAATTCACATAACACAGCTTTATTGTTCATTTAATAGATGAAAAACACAACTGCAAGCTTAGGCAAGAGGATGTCCTTTACATACAATTGGAAATAAGGATGCAACTGATCTGAGTGAAATGAGTAAAAGGATTAAAATGACTAAAAATAATAAATTTATACAAAGCTTTTTGCAAAAAAAGTGAGAACTCTCTAAGAGTACAGTGTAAAATAGTTTTTTCATTTTTTTTATAGAAAAATACAAATTGTTGTTTTAGTGTCATGTGTTATTCTAATGGTGTTTTGTTCTATATACACCATATTTACAATGACTGTTTACAATTAACTGATTCATCATGTTGCTTTCTCTTTTAACACCTATATTATTACGGTGGTTATCAATACATTTTAAGGTACAAAGCAAATTTTGGTACTTGTAGTAGTTTGGTAACATAACTGATTTGTAATGTACATTTATAATTTGTAAAATATACAGGCATGATAATGCCATCCTGTAATTGTCTGCATTTTTTACAGTGAATTTCTGGCAACCACAGCTGCTTTTTTATCATACATTTTGACAGTGTATTTATTTTTGATTTAATGAGCTTTACAGGGATAGTAAAAATGCTGTCATAATTGACCTCATGTCTTTCCAAACCTTTATGACTTTATTTATTGAACACAAAAGAAGATATTTTGAAAAATATATGTTTTTCCCCCCATTCAATCAAAGTCAATAGGGTTCAATTTTGTTTTTACTCCTTAAGCTTTCATTATATGGACAAAGATGTAAAAATATTCTTCATAATATCTACTTCTGTGTTCCACAGGAGAAAACCATACAGGAAAGACATTAGGCTGAGTAAATGATGACACAATTTTCATCTCTAAATAATGAATGTTTACATTGATTTTTAAAAGGCCACACTCTGTGTACAAGCAGGGCTGGTGTATGTTTTCCTGTTGTCTAGTTCCTAAAAGTCCGTTCCTTCCAATCATGCCATGGATTTTTGAGGCTCCCAGTAATCACTGCACCTCTGATACAACTACATGTGTATCACATCACATGTACTCAGTCTCTTCTTTTATTCCCTTGAATTTTATATGAGCATCTAACAGTCTACCTTGATTTCAGGGGTCCGATTTTATGATGTGCACGTTTGTTTTAATACCAAGGTTTTTATCCAACATAATTTTTTGCAGACTCCTTATACCATAAAAGGCTCTCCATTGATGGAAGACAGTTGAACTTGGAAGTCTTTGATCCATGCTCACAGGTATGTGTTTATTCTTTCATAACGGCTACCCTGAGCTCATGGCTAGCGTTCATACAAACACTGCCATAGGGCGACATGCTCAGATATAACTGCTTCTTATGGGAAATGCATGTTGTGCTCTGATGGGATTTATGATCTTTCCCTGAAGCAGAGTATACAGTGAAGAGCCTTTGAAAACTGAGCCTCATGTCTTACAGCTGCTGCATCTGGGAACTTTTACTTCGCCAGTTGTTGTTTTACTTTGATTTCCAAAACTGAATTCATGAGATGGACACCTTTCTACCCTGTAACTAAATGCCTGTGTGCATACAGCCAACACTGGCAGTCAATCACTGCATCCAAAACAAAAACTTCTGGTAGAGATCTAGTCAACTCTAAACAAATGAAACAACAATCCGCTATTCCATTTTGTCAGACGGGACTTTGCATGAGCATGTGTTTTTGACTGTGTGCCCCCCACCCCCTGGCAGAGTGAAGAAAGCAAATGTATCCTAGAGGAACCACTGGACTGGGCTGATGGCTTTGTGGTGGTGTACACCATCAGTGACCGTACGTCCTTCCTAAATGCCAAAAACATCCTGGCGCAGATCAAAGAGAGTCGTCGAGAGACCTGTAAAGGGTGAGTCAGAGACTCTCCAGTGACCTTTTGACCTTTGTCTGATGTTGACTGGAATAGGACGAAGGAGTTTTAATGAATTAATGAGGACCATTTGCAGAACAGAGTGGAAGCTTCCTGCTTGGATCTGTGCACATCTGTAAAGGACAGACTGGGTCACATCAAATAATCAAAAGAACTGTCCATGTCCGCACGGTTTCCAATGGTTTTGATAACTGTATTATGACCAGCAGGCCAAAACTTTCCATTTGATTCCATCACATTTATAGAGAAATTTAAAAGTCTGGATGGTTTAGGTTTCACTGGTTATTTGTCATTTGAAAGTCCTTTGAAACAATAGTAAGTGAGCATAAGACTGGGCATCTGGAGTCCATTAGAACTCTGAAATGGGCAAGGAGATCACTCATGGGTGGTCAGAATCCAACATGTTCCTTAAAACCGGCTTAAAATTTGACACTTCAAAAAAATGCAGCAAGTGGTTGTTCTTGTAACATGAAGTTTTAGCTTTGCAGCAAATTTCCAACCACATTGTGACCATTTGATTTTTTTTTCTTTGTCAATTGTTCCACTTGTTCCAATTAGGACACACACTGTGAGAAAAGAATCTCAGTGTATGAACATGTGCCGTAGTATTATTAAACTAGATTATAAATGTATAAATGTAATTATAAATGTATTCCTAACCACTATTTAATTTACTTAATAAATCATATGGCCATGTTCGGATCACAAAGCAATTTTCTCCTGAAAGCAAATAATCTGATTTAATTTCAATAGGGAGGTTCCCATCTGCCTGGTGGGTAACAAGCAGGACTTATGCCACAGCCGCCAAGTGAGTGAAGAGGAGGGCCGCTCTCTGGCCCAGGAGAACAAATGCCTCTTCCAGGAGGTTTCGGCAGCTGAGAACTACCTGGAGATCTCCAACCTCTTCACAAAGCTCATCCGCCATGTGATGGAACAGCTTAAGCATAGAGGCGACCGCAGGCGGTACAGTGGCTCCAAATCCATGGCCAAGCTCATTAACAATGTCTTTGGCAAGAGGAGAAAGTCTGTTTGAGTGAGTGCAGAACATGAAAGAGCCCAGAAAAGAGCAATGAGTCAGTCTTCATTGAATCAGTAATGGAGATTTGTCCCTGTTAAACCTGATGTCCTTGGAAAGGTTTTATGTGTATGAATAGAAGTATGGTTTGATACATAGTGCAAATTCAAATTCAAACCACTATGAAAAATCCCACGCAGCCAAGATCATCATATAGAGCAGTGGTTCTCAGTGGTACTTTTAGAAGGGGGAGAAGCCCCTTCTCCCTCCCCATTGTCAACATTATTTGACGGTCCCATTACTTTTCCAGGTGTTCATGATTAACTGAAGTAAGTATTTTTACTAATTTTTTTTTTTACTCAAGATTATTTATTCATTTACATGACTTTTCCAACATGAGGCCCCTGATATAGAGTATAATTAGCAAGGGTAAAGAGGTACTAGTTATAAACAGTTAAAGGGGTGGTTCATAAAACCAGGAAATCATCAGCACGTTTATTGGAGAAAGGACAGTGCGGTATAGAATAAAGGTAAATTATGTGAAAAATACTATAATAATACAATTATATACAATAACGTATACAAAATACAATAATTATGTTTTTTTTTTAAACGAAGCATTAACACATGTTAGACTGCACCCCATAAACACAATCAAGTCTATAAAAAAAGCAGTCAACCACCCCTTTAAAACAAATAAAGGCATGTGTGTATATAACACTATTGGTTTACAGTAGCTGACACAGTATCCCAATGACACATACTTTGCGGTTCGCATTACCATCTTTGCATTTATTTGCATAAATAATTTTAGTTCAAGAGTTACATTTATGGAATGTGTTTTTCTTTAGAAAGAAAAATCTCTGCCTTATGTTTCGTTATTATTTTATGATTGTTCTCTTATCTGACTCAGAAGAGTCAGAAAACCCAAAGCTACTTTTGTCTTAAAATTCATATTTTTGTTGACATATACACCTCTTGATAATATTTTCAATATCTTTGAGAAGAATGGGGAATGTTTGCAAATTCGTGAAGCTTTTGCTTTTCTCTTGAAAGAGTAGCACACATTCTTTCCCTTGCTCTCTGAAAATATTTTAATGGCATGAGACCGAGTTTGCATCAAGGAATGCACAACAAAGTTGAAGTGAATTTCATATATCGAGATACTGTGATGAAGTGTAAAATGCAGGTAAATTACCTTTCTAACAAAAACCCGTGGCATAGGAATGAAAATAAAACTCTCCCGCATTCCTTCCGTAGCATTCTCAGGGCCTCTTTTTGAATAAAAACAATGAACTGCAGCCTTTTCCCGTACTGTACATTGCAAGAAGAGGTTTGTGGGCCCTTGGGAATGACCTGTGTAAAAACACATTCTGCTTTAGGTTAATCACAAAAACAAAGTAAAACAAGCTTACAAGAAATGTTATCAGAACTTTGGTGACGAAGCGATATCGTCCTCTTTTGGAAGGCCAAACAAAGTAGTTTCGCTTTCACAACTAAACACACAGAGTCTTCACCATATGGCGGCGGCAACAACAATACTACAGCGAGAATAAAAGTTACGCCTTCTTTCTTTGCGTGAACATTTGGGCGGCGTTATGCAAATCTTCCCACATCGTGACGTAGACATGTGGGGACGTGTTAGAACGAGCCGTTTTAGGTAGGCGTGGCTGACTCTTAACTTTTATAAAGAATATCTCTTTGGATTTGAGACTTTAGTCTTTGCAACTTTACAGATCTTCTTTATGCACCAAGAGCTTGTAACACTCCAAAGAGAAAGGAAAAATTGAAATCGCATCATATGACCCCTTTAATGTTCTAGCAAGTTTCTCTCAAAGTAATGAAAAAGAGTTATTCCGGTAATGTTAACAGAATGTTCATTCAGAGTTATCTGGTCTTTACTAATGTTCTCAAAACATTATTTCTACATCATTCATGGAATGTTTTATTTCGGAAATGTTTAGTTGGATTTTCATCTAACATTTTTTAAAATGTTGCTACTTGTTTCAGCATATTCAGAGAACATTCAAAAATAATATGCCCATAATGTTTGGAAAATTATAAAATGGAATGATCCCTTACCGTTCATATAACAAAACAAAAAAAAGTTTTTAAAGCATTTAAAAAAACTGGGCATTTCGAATGCTCAGAGAACATTTTCATATCTTAATGGGAATGTTTGCAAAACGTCCTTTGAGCATATTTTTGTTAGCTTGTGTTGCATTAAAATACAATTCTAGGGCTGTCCCATTGTCAAAATTGTTCCACAATGCACTGTAAATCACTTATACCCTGCTTATATACTGTCATGGTTCATGTCTCACGATTCAAGAGAAATAGTGGATGAGTGGATATGTCATCATGCCACTGTACTTTAACAGCTACTGTGAAGACGCATGCTAAACAACACAAATCATACTAGAAGGGCACTAGTCCTGGAATATAATACAGTGATGTTGTTGATAAATACCAGTGACATTTATGCGTGTTTTCAACAGTTTTCAATCAGTGCCCCAATGTTTAGTGGCCCTTGCGAGTGCCTGAATTTGTGTTCACGATATACTGATTCACAACCTATAGGGAAATGGGGAGTGTAATGGGACACAGCAGCAGAAGCCATGAAAGACTTCCAAAGAAATTCAAAGAATCTCAGAAATATCAATAAATTTAAAGTTGTCCATGAAGAAAAGAGGTAACATTCTTTTGTGCAAGGCTGCTTATCAGATGAAGGACAAAGTAAACAGAATTTACTGCTGCTAAAGTTACAAAATACAATACTGATTCTACTTTTCAGTTGATTGTTTAGGTACCAGTAATGTCATGTCAAGTTCAGTAGTTTGTGTGATTAGCTTAAGCAGGTTGTGTTTGTCTATTATTGTAACTTGTTTGAAGTGCAGCTTTATAATGCAGAATTCCACTTCATATTGTAGAGAACTTTTCTTATAACTGTAGCTAAAGTAAAATGTGTACCTTGATTTTTTTTTAAATGTAGTAACATGTTCACTAACCTAATAACCTACTAATAAAATAGTTACTTTTTTTATTATTGTTACATTTCTTTTATAGTTAATAAAATATGTGTCTGCTTGGACACTCTTATCATACAGTTGAGGTCAAAAGTTTACATTCCCCTTTCAGAATCGGCAAAATATTAATTATTTTACCAAAATAAGAGGGATCATACAAAATGCATGTTATTGTTTATTTAGTACTGACCTGAATAAGATATTTCACATAAAAGATGTTTACATATAGTCCACAAGAGAAAATAATAGGCTAGTTGAATTTATAAAAATGACCCCATTCAAAAGTTTACATCCCAATGATTTTTAATGCTGTGGTTACCGGAATGATCCACAGCTGTTTGTTTTTTGTTTGTTTGTTTAGTGATAGTTTGTTAATGAGTCCCTTGTTTGTCCTGAACAGTTAAACTGCCTGCTGTTCTTCAGCCATCCATCTTTTCACACTGAGGACAACTGAGGGACTTTAATAGCTGCATATGAGTCCCTCAGTTGTCCTTAGTGTGAAAAGATGGAACAAATACACAAATATTCTGCAAAACCAAAGAATTTGTGGGACCTGGAGGATTTTTCTGAAGAACATCAGGCAGTTTAACTGTTCAGGACAAACAAGGGACTCATGAACATTATCCCTAAACAAAAAACAAAAAAACAGCTGTGGATCATTCAGGTACTGTAACAAAACAGTATTAAGAATCAATGTAAACTTTTGAATGGGGTCATTTTTATATATTCAACTAGCCTATTATTTTCTCTTGTGGACTATATGTAAACATCTTTTATGTGAAATATCTTATTCAGGTCAGTACTAAATAAACAATAACATGTATTTTGTATGATCC
This sequence comes from Sinocyclocheilus anshuiensis, assembly GCF_001515605.1. Taxonomy (NCBI): domain Eukaryota; kingdom Metazoa; phylum Chordata; class Actinopteri; order Cypriniformes; family Cyprinidae; genus Sinocyclocheilus; species Sinocyclocheilus anshuiensis. The sequence goes on along the minus strand of NW_015555773.1, from coordinate 314,881 downwards.
CTCTTATTTTGGTAGAATAATTAACATTTTGCAGATTCCGAAAGGGGGATGTAAACTTTTGACCAACCTGATATGTTTGGAATGAATCTTCTCTTACTGTGTCAAAGTGTTGATCTAATTTTTCAATCATGTCTAAATTGACTCTATTTTCACATGAGTGCAACTTTTGTTTTGATTTATATTAGTTAATTGGCAATGCAGCCATTTCAGTTTTTAATACCATACCTGTTTTTTAAATCACCTATAGCTAGATTTGTTGGTGTACTCTTACAAGCAGTTTTCTTACCATAGTGACCTATTATAAAATGTACATATCATGTAAATTGAACTTAATGTAAAAAAAATTATGTTATGCAACACCTTATGAGCTCTGAGAAACGAATATACAGTATGCTCTCACTTAAAAAAGCATTTCTTCAGAAGAGTATGCCACTTAAGTCATGAACCTTACAGGAGCTTATGATCCACTAGATGGAGACAAACACCTAGTACTTCCTAACCGTTTTAACCAGCGAAAACTAAAAGAGAAGCACATTTTGTGACTGATCAGTGCCAGCTTTTTGACTTATGGAAGTTTTTGTTTAAATTGCATTTAAAAACAGTACTTTATATAGCATAATATTCACACACATTTTTAAATATTAAATTGAATCAAAAGCGAGTTAAATAATTTCCTGCAGATATTTCAGCTTTAGCACGAGCAAGATTAAAATAAACGTCTTTAAATAGGCTATGCCACGATATAACACAATACCTATTAAGTGGGCGTAGCACAAGCCCCAGTGATATTCTGCTGTGCTTCAGTAAACTGTACTACTAAATCCGTCTCTGACTATGCAGCAGCAGCATACTGATCCTAGAGACATTTTCCGTGACAATCATGTCGTCTGCCCAGTGTTTTTGGTGGTGGTTCGGAATTATTACGGCCGAATACCGAAGCAGGAATGAATGACTCATTTGAGTCAGTTAATTTCAATGAACTGCTCGAACTGTAGCATAACAGTCGGAATCGGTTCGCGATTCAGTAAGAATCATTCGACGCACTGAATCGTTTTGTCCTTATTATAAAACAACACTGGATGAAGTGGAATATTTATCTACAATATATATATTTTTTAATCAAATCTGCAGATAGATCCTGCCAGCGATGGAGATTTATTAGGCTGCTCGTGCAGCGTGCTAACATCTCATCCAGGTAAAGACATTTTCAAACGAAAATAACAAACAGTACACGGAAGTACTTAAACTTAAAGTACCAAAAAATGCATTGCATATTGCATAAACATTGCATATATCTTGCAAATATCATGGCACGTGAATATGTTAATCATTCAGAATCAGCACAATAGTATTTATCTTATTGTGCCCAAGTAGGCTACTAATGAAAGGCTATAGAAACACCCCTGGTCATGACATGACAACAATAACCTATAACAATAGGATTCATGCTTCCAGTTACTGAAATTGTTCTTCACATAACTGCAGTGTGCAGGTGTCTCGTTGTTGGGGATGTCCCTCACACCACACCGTAGTTCGCCCTCCCTCCCTCTCGAGGGAGGAAAGTTTGGACAACCGCAAGTGTCACATCTGAAATTCTCTTGCATCAAGGATTTCGATGACCTATAAGAGGCATAACAGCGGAAAACACCTTCGCAAACGCAACAACTCATATGAAAGGTAAGTGTATATTTATAAAAGCGGGTTGTCTTCATGTCTCGTGAGCTTTCACTGAAGAGGAAGCGCGAGTTGGCCAAGCGCTCTATGTTGCCATGGCAACGAGGTCCGGCGCGGCAGTGTAATTTCTATCTCCTAAATCGCACCTAAATAAATCTAACTCGACCATTTCTCGCGGAAAATACAATGAAGATGTCTCTGTAGTCGCATAATGTAAGTAGAACCATTATGCTGAAAGCTTTATGCTACTTTAATTCTGTTTTTGCACCTCAACACGACTAAAACAACTTTTGAGGAATTTTGCTTGGCTAATAACTAACGTTATCCATTAGACGTGAGAAATTAGAAGAATAAAGAATACAGAAATACGTTTTTTTTATTCTGTTAAAAAGCCAGAAAGAGAAGTAGGCTATATGCAGTTATGTTTATAAAATGAAGTGCTCAAAAAGAAGGACTTGATTTTAGCACACTCAGGATATAGTCACCTAGCCACTCCATACACAAGCATAGTGGGTGTTTTGAAATATAAGGGAGCAATAAAACATCTATTATTATGCAGGTTCTATGCCAGATAATTATATTTAGCTGGAACAGGTCACAGGGAGTTAATTGCTACTTGCACGAGATTTAAAAAGTAGGCTATATGCAGTTATGTTTATAAAATGAAGTGCTCAAAAAGAAGGACTTGATTTTAGCACACTCAGGATATAGTCACCTAGCCACTCCATACACAAGCATAGTGGGTGTTTTGAAACATAAGAGAGCAATAAAACATCTATTATTATGCAGGTTCTATGCCAGATAATTATATTTAGCTGGAACAGGTCACATGGAGTTAATTACTTGCACGTGGGTTAAATAATTATTGGCTTTAAGCTACTGAATATTGGTTGCCGTGGTTGTGCCAGGTCTCATTTTGTCCTACAAAATAGGCTTTGTCTATGTTGCAGAGTGAGGTATGAACTAATATTTAGTATAGTGTCATTCTATCATTCTATAAGCAAATACGGTCAAATTTATGAGATAGGAAAATATATATATTTTTTAAAGGGGTCATATGATGCTGCTAAAAAGAACATTATCAGATCTTCTTTATGCACCAAGAGCTTGTAACACTCCAAAGAGAAAGGAAAAATTGAAATCGCATCATATGACCCCTTTAAATTAAATAAGATCAAATTCTCATGACATATAGGCTGTGTCTGAAAGCTGAAAAAAGCTGCCTTCTCAGGCAGTAGCCTATAGGAAAGTATCAAGGCATGCCTGAATTCATTGTTTACATCACATCCTGTATATTAAAATGCCTTATCTGGTTGGATTTTGAAGCGTAGATGTGTCCATCGCTTCCTATGATATCCCAGTCTATGTGGTGTGTGGGTTGGCAGTTGGTGGAAAGAATAAAACTGATACAGCAACTGAAAGGAGTAAATTCATTTATTTATATATTTATATGTCAATGTTTTTATTTTATTGAACTTCGAGAAATAAAAGCTAAATAAGTATATTTAAGTAGTTACATAAAAATAGTTGTCACTATTTGATTTTCTTCTAGAACGTTGCAAATGATGTTTGGGTGCCTTGGAAGCCTGGCTGAAGCCATTTTCCTTTCAAGGTACATTCATATGCAAAATACTGCCTGTCATTGAATAAAAAAGAAGCAAGGTAGCTTTGGTCAGTTTTGGACACAGCCACAATGTTTTATAAACAGAACTGGTCAAATATTTTCTGTATACAAATAAAGGTTCTTTCTTGGCATATGGTTGCATGAAGAACCTTTAAAGGGGTCATATGATGCGATTTCAATTTTTCCTTTCTCTTTGGAGTGTTACAAGCTCTTGGTGCATAAAGAAGATCTGTAAAGTTGCAAAGACTAAAGTCTCAAATCCAAAGAGATATTCTTTATAAAAGTTAAGAGTCAACCACGCATACCTAAAACGGCTCGTTCTAACACGCCCCCACCTGTCTACGTCACTATGTGGGAAGATTTGCATAACGCCACCCAAATGTTCATGCAAAGAAAGAAGGCGTAACTTTTATTCTCGCTGTAGTATTGTTGTTGCCGCCGCCGCCATGTCGTGAAGATGCTGTGTGCTTCATTGTGAAAGCGAAACTACCTTTGTTTGGCCTTCCAAAAGAGAACGATATCCGCGTCGTCATGCCTAGAGCTGATCCGTGCTGGACGCTGAGGAAAAACATCAACTTTGCGCTGCCAAAAGAGGACGATATCCGCTTCATCATGCCTGGAGCTGATCCGTGCTGGTCGCTGAGAAAATACATCAACTTCACGCTGTGGATCGCTGGATCGGCTTTCACAAGTGGACGAAGCGGAGTCCAGCCTGGGGTCGTCACATTTGGTTGCCGCAAACCCGCCGGACGCTCCTTCGTCGAATCCGCCGGCAGCGCGACGTTCTCAAGCCCGCCTGCCTCTGCTCACTCAAGCTGGCCTCTGCTCACTCTAGGCCTCTGGCCTCTGCTCACTCAAGGCCGCGGTGTGTGATGCTGTTTCGTTGTGAAAGCGAAAATATTATTCTAATATGTCCATTTGGTGCTCAAGAAACATTTCTTATTATTATTGCTAAAAACAGTTGTGCTGCTTAATATTTTTGTAGAATCCGTGATAAAAAAGTTCAGGATTCTGTGATGAATAAAAAGTTCAAAAGAATAACATTTATTTGAGATCGAACTCTTTTATAACGTTATAATAGTCTTTGTCACTTTTTATCGATTCAATGCATTCTCACTTAATTTAGTTTCCTTACAAAAAATCTATATATAGCAGTGCCACAACACCAAAATACTACATAGCTAGTGTAGAAGTGATACGGCAGAACAAAAGAGGAAAGAGATTTTTTTAAAGAACTACTGTTTATTAAAAATAAGTGGCATTATTTATGTTTGTGGATTAGTTAGTTGTTCACAGAGAAGGTAGGCCTGGGAGATAAAATGGTATCGATATTTATCGACGGTACACCTTGTTCGATAACGATATAAAAAATGTTCGATATAGTGCACGATATAGGCACGTGCTCTGAGTGACGCAGACAGCACACACAAACATGAACACATGCTGAAATTAGTGCTGTGACTGCCCGTGATGAGGAGATTGTGAATAAAAAAATGAATGTATAGTCTAATTTAAAATAAACATTTGCATTTGAATGCAAAAATAGTACGTCTCACGCAAGAGATGTATAGAAAGCCATGTACAATTAAAAGAGTTTAAACTTTTAGAAAACACGTCGCGAATTTGTGGAGGTTTATTCCTTTTCACTGAGTCTCATATTTTTTTAAATACAATCTGAGTGAATGGCGCCCTCCTGTGGCCTCGGGAGACAAGCCAAAAGTTTCCTTAAGACCTATTTAATTGGCATATAAAACATTAGAAATTAGATATTTGTTTATTTTTTATTGTGTGTTTGACTGTTAAAACAAAAAGTAGTTGTTGTTTGTCTCAACAAATTGGGTTAATTTAAAAATACAGTGGTTATGAGCTTTGTAAAAATCGACGCCTTTCAGAAAGGCGGGGCATAGAGGAGAAACAATAATGTACAGTATGTGGGAAATAATGTGCTTTTTGAAACTTAAACCACATAAACACATTTAATTACACCAAATACACAAAATAATGTTCTTTTTAGCAGCATCATATGACCCCTTTAAAAATGGTTGTTTTAGGATTTGCTTACTGGAAGTTTTTTTGGGAACCTAAAAACGTCTTACGACCTTTACTGCTCTGCCCCTTATGTAATTCAAGCAGATTGTATTCCTATAGAATATTGTTATTGTAAAGTGCTGTAGATTAATCTGGATTTCACACTGAGCACTTCTGGTTTTACACTGTCACATAGCCTCAGGGGTTTCGCTCAAGTCTGTTGGCTTTTGTGCTTCTCTGGCTGACTTTTATTTCACAATGCCAGGCGTAACTTGAGTGCCCAGTGGTAGACACTGCTTGAGTCTGCTCTGTAAGAGGAGACAGGTCTTTCTCAGGTGGTTTTAGTTGCTGAGGCTCTCACTGATTTTCCACCCCAGCAGGCAATAGCACTTGGCCTGTAAGACTGAGGTTTCTCCTGACTGTGCACTGTCACATATTGATAGTAAGATCAAGTAGGATTTTTTTGTCTGAAGCAGACACTGTACTCTGTGCTTTGGCATCAGCAATCTACATATTATACTCTGGCACCTGTCTGGTGAGGTTTCTCGCCCAGACAGTGTGTCCAATGAAATGGCTTCCTGTCCAGAGTTAGTTTATAGTCTTTATACAGATAAACATGTTTTATTTATTTATTTATTTTTTATTTTATTTTACTTTAGACTGCTTAGTCAGACTATAGGCTTGCACATAGTATCTCATCATCCAAGAACAGACATTTTCTTTCAAGTGCTCTCAGAAAATCTGTAACTTGTTGACAGGTTGTCAGTCACACTATCCACTTATATGCTTGTATCTCCTTATTCAGACGTCTTCATCCCAGCTCCCTTCAGTCATCAGCTACACAAGGGAGCATGTCAGCTGTTGTATGGCTCTTTCTTAGGAACATTTGTTATCACGTATGAACAGGGCTGCATGATTTGGGGGGAAAAATCGAATCATCATTTTACTGATAAAAACTGTGATTGGGATTTAAAATGTGATTTTAAAAAAGAAAGCTTCAGGTTATTTTATATTTTATAGGGTAAACGTACCTATTAAGCTCACCAAAATCTACATTGAGACATTTTTAGTGCACAATATATTGGTTTCAGTATAACAAGTTATGTTAAAATAAAATATTAATCTCTCACACAAAAATATTTAATTTTATTTTAAATGACAAAAGCATTTCAATTAAGATATACATCATTAACTGCAAAAAGTCTGTCTGTGCTTAATGGGTACATTTTTGTACCCTTTAAGCACACCCCTGTTCCCATTAAGCTCACTTCATGTTTTATTAAAAATTCTTGTTTATTTGAAACAACCTTTTTAAAGAATAATTGAAAAAATATTTTTTTGAAGGTACAAAGTCAATCACAAAAAAACAACACTAAAATCAAGCAACAAAAGGCATTCAATTAGGGCTGTCGTGATTCGACAATTTTTATTCGACTATTCGATTTTTTAAAATCCTCGACTTCATTTTGCTGGCGTCGACTAACCGGCGAAATACCGGAAGTGGCGCATTTCACGGACAAGAATCCATAAAACACATTATTACCCTCACTCTGAGTTTACACGTTTTGATGTCCACATATTCATTTAATTACAGTGGCTATAGCATTTCTGACCTAAAGAAATGGCCAAATATTAAATATTAAGGGGACATTTGAATTAAATGGTGCTTGGTCAATATTAAACAAGTATTAGATCGCACAGCAATGTGTAAAAAATAATCATCAGGCCGTTGGCGCCCTCTGCAGTCATTTGTTGTAATGCGTAATGTACATTAGCTCTATTGTTTATAAAAAATAAGGAATGTTACAGTTTTGTTCAATAAAACCATATGATTTCTTGCTTTTGATACTTTATTTGAACTAATTATTATTGCCTCATTGCTATTATATATGTATTTTAAGAAATTTTAAAGGCTATTGTTCACTTACATCTATTTTTATTACCACAAAAAATTAATTAATTAATTATAGGGCCCTATGAAATCCGTTTTATTTCCAAATTCTTTTTTTTCCCCCATTTTAATTTTTCTATACTCTGTTTTAATGGTTAAATTAAATTGTATTAATCAAAAAGCCTGTCTAATTAATTGAGTTTTACAGTTTTATCTTTACCAAATTCTGTTTTCCATTATTTTCTGGATTCCATTTTAATGGTTCCATTAAATGTTAATAATCAAAGGCATCTCCAATTAATTGATTTTAAGCTTTTTTTTTCTTCTTTAAAAAAAGGATTTCATAGAAATTTGAATTTCATTTGGTTTAATAAAATATAGTTTCATAAAATATTCTTAAGTAAAATTGTTGATTTTTTTGTGTGGAAAATTAATAGTTTAGATGAATCGATTAATCGATAAATTAGTCGACAGATTAATTGAAATAAAAAGTCATTAGTGGCAGCCCTACATTCAATTTGATCAGTTATATATTCATAGTTCAATGTGGAAGAGCTTAAAGAGAGCACACTGAGCTTAATTGGAGCAGCAACAATTTTTAATATATTTTATGTAATATATATTAAAATGACAAGATTTCGCAAAATAAATAATCTAGGTTATGTATTAAGTTTATAAATATTTTATTATGAACAACTATTATTAACAATATCTATGAAATTATACTTTTTCTTATTGATGTCACACTAAAGCTGTGATTTCATAGTAGTGCACCCTTTAAGCTCACCTTACAATATGAAATCTTTAAAAATAACAGCACTGTAAAACCACAGACCAGCAATAAACTGTCAATTTACAATATTATGGATTTAAAAGTACAAGCCAGTAAAGCCTGTGAAGTAATATATTAGCGTAGCACACAATCTTATACAGCTAGTCAGCTAACTGTGTTCTGTAGCATCTGTGCTATGTTGTTAAAACTATCTTTTGGATCTAACTGTAAGTATTTCCTACAGCCAAGTTCCAGGTTATAAAATGCTAAAGTATAAACATTGATCTCTTAATTTTACAGTAAGGATTTACCGCTGATTACAGAACCGGCTTCACTGATAAGATGCGCGTTAAATATCGCATGCGATTTATCGTGCAGCCCTAGTAAGTAGTTAAACTTACCCAAAATAAAGGCTTAAACGTCTAAAAATGCACATTTAAAGGGCTTCTCTTTTGGTGAAAGTTTTTAGACAGCTTTCAAAATGACCGCCAGACAGTGTGAACACATGGATACTCATATCTTGGTGTGCAATTATCTGATTGACTTGAAATTACAGGAGGTATATAGTAACAGACACATCAATTGGTTAAGACATCAAGTATGATAATACATTATTTTGTCTTTTTATAATCTGAGCTCAAATATGGAAGTGTGCTTAATGGGTACGTGAGCTTAATAGGTACGTTTACCCTAGTCATATTGATGTATAATCACAAAAAAATGTATTATATATCAATATGACTATATTAATAATAATAATTATTACTATTGTTGTTGTTAAGTTTATTATATTAATAAATAAAAATGATAGACAAACAAAGAAATAGTACTATTTTATTATATTGTGTAATTTATACATATTATATTATACTTTATTTTATATATTAAAATAAGAAATAGTACTATTGTAGTATTTTACTATAAAATAAAAAAATTGTATTTAAGAAAAATAATAACACTTATGATACTAATAATATTGTAATAATAAAATAATAATAAAAATGACTAAACAAAATTGTTTGTTTGCTTTGGCTAATGCGATTTTTCTCCTGCCCCTCTGGAGGTCTATGCATGCTACTTATTTATTGTGAACCAAACTGCTCTGAGACACTGAAAACACCAGATAATGAGCTGCTCATGTATAAAAGAACACAATGCTGTGCTTCGCTCTGAAACAAGCAGCATATATTTATTTAATTAAATTGCAGCCGTTGTAATTGCCCTAGCTATGATCATAAGCTGATCCTGAATAATCTTAATTTTGGTGCTTATCCGCCCAATTTACTTACACGTGATTTGTACCCCATATGACAATGTCATACTAGATGACCACCTCTGCGACCATCCAATTCCAGAGGTGGAACCTAAATGAAAATACCTCCTGAAGGCCTTTGAAACATTCATTTGAAAAGATTTGCAGTCATTCTGACTACCAGTTGATTGGTAGTGCTATATTGTTTTTACATACAAGACAGTAATGCATGCCAATCATCAGAACAATGCCATGGTAAATGCTCATAAGGATGTGCTTGCTTGCTTCCTTAAAGGAACACGACACTATTTTTGAAAATAGGCTCATTTTCCAACTCCCCTAGAGTTAAACAGTTTTCAAATCCATTCAGCGGATCTCCGGGTCTGGCGGTAGCACTTTTAGCTACAGCTTAGCATAGATCATTGAATCTGATTAGACCGTTAGCATCTCGCTCAAAAATGACCAAAGAGTTTCGATATTTTTCCTATTTAAAACTGGACTCTTCTGTAGTTACATCGTGTACTAAGACCGACGGAAAATGAAAAGTTGCAATTTTTTAGGCTGATATGGCTAGGAACTATACTCTCATTCCGGTGTAATAATCAAAGAACTTTGCTGCCGTACCATGGGTGCAGCAGGTGCAATGATATTACGCAGTGCCTGAAAATAGGCTTATTGGAAGTTACCTAGCTGGGGACTATTTTCAGGCGCTGCGTAATAGATAAGGAAAAATAATAATAAATAGAAAAAATATCGAAACTCTTTGGTCATTTTTGAGCGAGATGCTAAGGGTCTAATCAGATTCAATGATCTATGCTAAGCTGCAGCTAAAAGTGCTACCGCCAGACCCGGAGATCGGCTGAATGGATTCGAAAACGGTAAACTCAACTGTTTAACTCTAGGGGAGCTGGAAAATGTTCAAAAATAGTGGAGTGTTCCTTTAAGGTTTTCATTTTTAGTTTATTTAATTATAATAACTCTGTTTTGGATGGCAAAGTTTTAGCAGTCACTTACTGAAGTTTATAAGTATGTCTGAATAAGAAATTTTTTATTATGTGTTTAGAATGTTTTACTCACCTAACAGTAATCATCTGATACTACAAATAAATTAAATACTGTATAAATATGTAGAAAAAAGTATTAATTGAAAAAAAAACTTTATGAACTTTAAAATTTGAATAAATAAAACTCTAGAACCACAATACAGTGTCTTTTCTCATAGATACTGTACATGAGTTGCAGGTGCGGAAACCAATCCTCTCGACTGGCAGGGAAAGACTCCAAGAATATATTCTAAGGTGCCGTGCTGAAAATGAACATTGAATTCATGATCTGTTCAATGGACAATCATTCCAGAGCATGCTTTGAGCAAACAGGGCACCGTTTCAACATGTAGCCAATACATACCATAGTGGATGTGCTGGAGGGACTGAACTGAACTGTGACAGCTCATCCTCAACACATATGAGGAGATTTCCACCCGGCTTGACTTAAGGACCTAATGTACTTAAAATTCAATTTGTCATTAGGCAGACACCTTCTTATCTAAAGGAACTACCAGCATGCTTAGAACAGGAACAAATCCCCAGAATAAAGTAAGGGTTAAGCATTTTGCTCAAGGACACAGTGGCTAAAGGTGATCGCCATAACTCTTGGCTCATGCATCGCACCTTGCGGGCTTTGAACCTACAACCTTTGGGTTAGCAGGTCAGATCTTTAACCATCAAGCTTTCACTAACCTTTTGTAGTTTTGCCTGAACTGAAACACTAAATAACATTGATGGAACACTACATCATCATCTACTCACGTCGCCCCAAACCCATTCAACTTATATTTTTCAACAGAATTGCATTTTCCTCACGCAAATACTTCAGAAATCTTGAAATACAAACGAGTCACAATAACTGTAAAAAAATGTTTTTCAAAGTTAGAAATAAATCAAAGATTATCGGGGTATGTTTTATAAGTAAATACTATTTCTACTTAAAATTTTCCCATTTATTTCAATGTCGTTTCTTTGTAATTATTAGTGAAATTTACTAGTAATTTCTGAGTGAAAACTGTTTCTACATACATTTTTTTTTACTAATTATTTTTAGGGTGCTTTTACATTGTGTTTTTGTCTGTTTCAGAGCTTGACAGCCCTTGGTCACCATTCACTTCTCATTGCATGGAAAAGAGCAGCTCGGACTTTCTACTAAACATCTCCTTTGGTGCCTCACGTAAGAAAGAATGTCATACGGGCTTGGAATGACATGAGCAGGAGTAAAAGATTTTTATTATTAAAACCGACCCTACAATAGTTCACATATTCTAATTAACTGAGTGATGCTGCATATTTACAGTAAGTGAATGAACCTGGCATTCTCTCTCATCACAGCTGCACTCATGTGTCGTTGTTGACTGCTTGTGCATTTGAAGGATCCTTTATGTAAGGTGGCATACACCATTCCGCCAGCCTGCTTCAACAGATGCACAACACAGACTGTCTGTATGATATAATGTCAGAAGTATCTGAAGAATGGTATTTGGATTTAAATCAACAGCCTTAGGCAAGGCACAGGAACATCTTGGGCCTCTTCTGTAAACATAAGGCCCCCACTCCAGAAGGAAAGCAGAGATAATGCCACATGAAGAGCTGTAAAAGGAGGATGCACATTCATTTCATTTGTGGTTAGACTGAGAATGTCAATATTCTAGGTATGATGAGAGCAGCGCATTATGGGTCACACTATTCAAACAACATTTCAGGGGAAATTACAGAATACAAGAATGAGAGACATGCTTCCTTTAGAGTGGGTGGATGACTGACATATGATGGAGAAGAGATATAGGAGATGTCTGTACAAATATGGGTTGCAGAATTATTTGAATAACATTAAATAAAATAAAGAAAAATGGGAATTACATTTAAGTATATCTAAACCAAAAACAATGTAAATATTTATAGGTCTTGATTTAGCAACTGCCCCAAATTAATTACATGAACTATATTAAACAACATTAATAATCATAAACTAAAAAATCTTGGGAAAAAAA
>NW_015555773.1:258879-296288 GCF_001515605.1 Sinocyclocheilus anshuiensis | reverse complement strand
AAGGAACACTCCACTATTTTTGAAAATAGGCTCATTTTCCAACTCCCCTAGAGTTAAACAGTTTTCAAATCCATTCAGCGGATCTCCGGGTCTGGCGGTAGCACTTTTAGCTGTAGCTTAGCATAGATCATTGAATCTGATTAGACCGTTGGCATCTCGCTCAAAAATGACCAAAGAGTTTCGATATTTTTCCTATTTAAAACTGGACTCTTCTGTAGTTACATCGTGTACTAAGACCGACGGAAAATGAAAAGTTGCAATTTTTTAGGCTGATATGGCTAGGAACTATACTCTCATTCCGGTGTAATAATCAAAGAACTTTGCTGCCGTACCATGGGTGCAGCAGGTGCAATGATATTACGCAGTGCCTGAAAATAGGCTTATTGGAAGTTACCTAGCTGGGGACTATTTTCAGGCGCTGCGTAATAGATAAGGAAAAATAATAATAAATAGAAAAAATATCGAAACTCTTTGGTCATTTTTGAGCGAGATGCTAAGGGTCTAATCAGATTCAATGATCTATGCTAAGCTGCAGCTAAAAGTGCTACCGCCAGACCCGGAGACCAGCTGAATGGATTTGAAAATGGTAAAACTCATCTGTTTAACTGTAGGGGAGTTGGAAAATGAGCCTATTTTCAAAAATAGTGGCGTGTTCCTTTAAGCACTGCATCAAAGATACCATTTGATGTGCGGTTTCTTATGTGGAATGTTTGGTGTCCTGGTGAGCTCCTCAAATATTTGCAGTCTGAAGAATTGTTAATGATTGCAACAGGTGAGTCATTAATGCAGATTGGGCTATGTGTTGTCCTTTAAGTACATTTGTTTCGCTGGAATTCAAGGCTAGATTGTTGTTATAACACTATCCTCTCCTGCAGAGGGTCCTTGTATGTGTACTCATCATTATCACTGATTAACCCAATAATGGTGTTGTCTTCATGAAATTTGATGATGTGCTCTACTGTGTAGAGATGCAGTGAATGGTTGAATAACGAGTATAATTAGGGCTGAGGCAAAAGGCCTGTGGAGTGCTGGTCTTAATTATTTTTATGGATGAGGTGATGTTTCCCATCTTGACCACCTGGGTTCTGCCTGTTAAAAGTACAGTACCCAGATATATTTACTCATATTCAGGAGTTTTTAAGAGTATCTTGAAGTTGAAAGAATCACATTTCTATGTTGAATGGTATGTTGACTGTAAATTTGCTTATAGTGTTCCTGGGAAACAGGGGACGTTTCCCTCATGACTCCTGCTTTTTCATCTTATTTTTTAAATGTTGTATTGTTTTTGAAATATCATTATTGCAAAAAAGTATTTTATCTTTAACAGGTTGTCATGTTAACAATCAGGCAATAACGATATAGTTTTTGTTTCACAAACATTAAGACCATAAAATTGCTTTATTTTGAGATGGAAATGAAAGTAATGATAACTTAATGCTCAATAATTGAGTTAAATGTTGATAATAATTCTGATAAATTCAGTCTGTTAATTCTGTGAATGATTTATCAGAATGATTCTCTCTGGATGATTCATTTAAAGAACTGGCTCATGAGAGTTATTTGTTTGTGAATCAGATTACACCAGTAGTGCTGTATGTATTTGCATTCATTTTACAAGAACAATTACATGTAAATAGAAAGACAGGTTTTCTTGCTATTACTTTGTACCACACCACACAGTCTTTTAACATGCAGTCTCATCACATCGTTCAAACTGATTTTTGCTTTTGTTGTCCCTCTAGACTTCTAAGCGTACTTTATTTTTTTGCTATTTTATTTTGCCTTTGAAATATGAATTCGTCTAGACCCTGGATTTCTCAACCATCCATTGATAGCCTGGGTTAGAGGGGGTACCTCCAAACTTCCTCCAACACATAATAGTCATGACGTTTTGGTTTAGATTTTCAAGACAAGCCATATTTATATGCAATAAGTCATTAATTTGATAGGTTTACAGATATGCCCCCTTCTGTAACATTTGGACTTTATTAAGTGGCAGTCCATTACAGACCTACAATTCATGTTAAACAGGAAAACATTATGTAGTATGGCGAGGTGAAGCACTCAGGTAAATTATGATTATGAGGTTAAATGACTCCAATAGTATAAGCAGTCTGGACAAGCAAGGCACTCTATCACTTGGTAATGTAATTCCAAGCTTCATTAAGACTTTGACGTTTATCATTTTTCATCAGAGGCACCTGTCAATGAATAATTAAGCTGCGGATGAGAAGAGTAAAATCTTTAGTAAGAGTAGAGCAGGAGACCACTGCGTCATGCAAGGTTTGGTTTCCGTTTGCTTTGTGTAGCTCAGATTTAATGTAAAATAGCAATCAATGGCCTTCAAATAACAGCCAACACATCTGTGATTGAAACTATGGCATCCTTCTAGCACATACCTTAAATGTTTAATAATGTTTCATGAATGCTTTAATAACATATTACAAGTGCTAAGCCTCTGCAAATAATCTTCTTGGTCAAGTATTCATTGATAAAGAATTTAAGTCATCCAAGTTATGCAGTACATTGTCATATCCCCATCACGTGTGTCTTAATATATTAGATGAAATATTACGGTCACTGTTTTTTTTTTAAACATTTTTGTTTAAAAAAATAATTATGTGAATTAAAAAAAAATAACTTGTAGTCCTATGCCATTCTATTATGAAAAACAGGCAATTTATTAAGAAATATTCAGGGTGTTTAATACTTTTTTTGTTAATTCAAACAAATATTCAAAATGTAAACAACACACATTTGTTTTGCCAATCTTGTTTTAATTGGTATTCATTTCTTTTTTTTTCCTGTCCTCAACTTCACTTTTTATCATACTAAGCCTTTTTAATAGCCCTAGAACTATTTATAGACAAACATATCTATTTATTTATTTATTTTACAATGCTTACTACATGAATGACTCAAGTGAAGTCCAAATAATTTTCAGAAAGACCATAATTCAGACATTAGCAAAAAGGGAAGTAAGAAGAGGAGAAAGAGACAGGGAAGTAGGAAGAAAATTGCATGTGATAGAGAGAAAAGAGCTGAAGAGAGCTGCGATATCTTTGTGTGTTCGGACATCATACCGGGTGTCACATTTAATTTGGGCTCAAGCCAGAGACACAGCATCTCCCACAGTCAGGAGAAACAATGCACATTTTAGCCCATAAACAATCAGTAAACAAGCACTAATGGGGTTTTTACTGTTATGGCCAAGAAATTAAAAATGCAAGAGGATCAATTGCGGACATTCTAGCTGCCATAATTACTTTCCTTTGAGTGCTTCCAGAAATCTGGGAGGTCTGTGGATTGATTCTTAGCTAATGGTATATTCTGTGAGGGAACTAAAATATGTCTCTCTTAGAGTCTGTGAGGCTTATTACCTTCTTGCCGTTTATGTTTGCCTGTGTGCTTGCTTTTGTGCTCCTTGAAAATTTGTGCTTGTATAAAGATGTTTTGCTTCTGTAGTTGGCTTGCAAAAATGAAATTCTGTAAGCGTAGCTCAAAGATGCGAAACGTGGCAGGAAATGCATGTACTCTGACACGGTGTGTGGTGTTGCTGATGTTATCAGATACAAGGCAAAGTCCCATTAAAATAATAATAAAATGCATGTATTCAGGTTTAAATTGCAGAATGAGAGTTTCATTTATTCTAATTTGTTCTCAGCAAGACCTCAGTAAGAAGCATCCTTTTGACAGCACAAGAAAAACTGTAATGTTAATCAATATTCAGCATTGAGTATAAGGAGAGTGCTTTCAATATACTGTTCAGCCCTCTGATCTTAGGGCTTTGGAAATTGGGCTTTTATGTCATTTATGGCTCAATTTTGGTTTTGGCTCACCCAGCTGTTGTTAAGCTCAGCATATCCGAGTTTTGCAATTGTTTTACCCAATTTAAACCAGTGAAATGCTGATGCACCTTTTCATCAATGCCACTCAGTTTTTGAAGTTTAAGAGCTTTTTTCAAGAGGACTTCACAATTCCTTTCTACTAACAAAGCACAGGTTCAGCCACATTTAACCGTCTCCTTTACACATCCTCTTGCATTTGCAGAAGCCAATGCTGCAAAAAGTGACATCTTCTCAGTTCAGATGTCTCTATCATAATTTTTCCCTATAGACCTGTTTAGAGGGAGCCCCAGTGTGCTACACTTTGACCTCTGCTACTCTTATCACGTAACTCTAATTGCGCTCATAAGAGTTTCCAGAATGTGTCATAATCGTTTTGTTTAGCAGATAGATGGTCAGTAATAGGAGAGGCAGTGCTGTTATGAGAGGACCTGTCAGCGGGACTTGATAATGCCACTGAGAGAGGAGAGGTTAAAGACACTGCTTCCTCATTAATATTTAATCTCTTGTCTGTGTGGCGGATCCACTTCGCCGCTCCCACTCATCACACCATAATTGCTTTACATTTAATTTGGCTCTGGAGAACGGTTTGAAGCTGAGTAAATTGTACTTAATGTTAGTGTGGAGACTTTAGACACTTTCTTTTAAAGTGAGAAGTGAATTGGAGAGCGACAGTTGAAGCCTAGCTAATAAAGGGTTACGGTTTAGACGTTGATGCATGAATGTGATGGCAGACACTTACTCCTGCCTGAATATTTAATGAGATATCTTATTTAAAACTTTACTATTCATTGTGTAATATACAAGCTTTTGAGAGACTGGTCATTGTTCACTAATAATTAATTACATACAAGTACTAACATGCACAGAAAAGTTTCTATATTTAGGAAAGTTTACACATCAGTTATCCTATTCTAATGTTGATGCATGTAATGTTGATTACTCTAAATGAGGAAGTCCTTGTCTAGAGTTACACACCCAAGCCATCTCCATATAAAGGTTTTTCCTACAAGCTCTACTGTACAGACATCTTTGTAAACATGTCCTTTTTAATTCTTTACCTATGTTTTTCTATTTTTTAAGACTTAGGGCGACTTTTGTTGTATGGTTTCTGTTATTTCTAAACTCGTAATAAATTTATTAATGAATCATTATTGCACACAGGTTTCCTTCACAAATTCGGGTACATGCACGGTTAGTGAATGAGCTTTCAGTGTTATCTCTTTTTGTGAGGATTTCCATGTTTGCGATCATGTTGTGCTCCATATGTGTGAATTACTTGAAATTGATTTATCTCTCCCTTAGATGACACATACAAATGTTTCTGGAGCAGAAAAGAAAATGGCTTCTCAGTGGACTCGAGCAAACAGTGCAGAGAAGAAGGTGCCCCACACTCGCATTGAGGATGAATCCGACATACAGGTAGAGTCCTTATTGATCTACACGCAGTGCTTGCCTATTTCCACATGCACATTCCCAAACCAGTTTTCCCTCAAATTTTTGTTCTTGTTGCACAGAAGACATTATTTTGTAGCCATCAGAAGTCTGTGGCTTCAGATTAGTGGCAAAAGGCCATTTGGATCTTACACCAGAGCCATGGCCTTGCTCGCCCCAACGTGACCTCCCTCCAATCTGGTAGCGCCCTCGTCAGGCCTGGAGGGAAATTACACCTCTTTATGCTTTTGATTGCCCTCGCCCTCTCCAGAGGTTTCTGACTGCTGTCTTTGCCAAATCCGCAGCAGGCAGTGCTCAGCCTTGCATGCGCAGAGATAATGATCAAGTTAATTAGACCTGAGATTGAATGAACTGCGGCAGCAACTTAATCATTTGTAACTTGATTAGAAATACTATATTCTCCCAAACTCCAGAGACTGGTAAACTTGAAAATTAAGTTCCACTTTAAGGATTCAGGTCTCAACTTAATGGAGTATAGAGAAGCTGGAAAACAAACCCACCCTCATTCTGTCCCCATTAGTCTGAGCTGGAGCGTTGTTTACTGTCACTATAGGAGGAGTGTGTGTGTAATACTTCACATAATGTGGCCTCTTTATTTGGATACCCAGAAAATCTATTCCTTTGGGAGGAAATTAGGTCAAGGCAACTTTGGCGTCGTCTGCGAAGCCACTCACATTGAGACGCAGAGGAAGTGGGCAATTAAGAAGGTGAACAAAGAGAAGGTAAGTGTTTGGTCATCATGTTTCACCTGTTGACAGAGGTGATTGATGGAGAGCCGCTCCCATGGTTGTCAAGGATGGGTTAAGTGTCACAAATGCTTTGTATCCATGCAGGCAGGCACTTCTGGTGTAAAACATCTGGAAAGAGAAGTGAGCATCATGAAACAAGTGAAACATGAACATATTATACATCTGGAGGAAGTCTTTGAAACACCAAAGGTGAGAGCAAAAACATCTATTCTGTTTCACACTCCTCTTTCCTTTAAAGCTCACTCAGCTGTGCTATTGTGAACTCTGGATTGTGTTTGACAGCGGTTTCTCGTTTGATGTCAGAAATGAGAAATGTACATACAGTATGTGTGCTTGTGTGCCATTCTCCAGAGGATGTACCTCGTGACTGAGCTTTGTGAAGGAGGTGATCTAAAGGATCTCCTGCAGAAGAACAAGCACTTCACTGAGGAGGAGACCAGACACATCATCAAAAGCTTATCTGAAGCTATTGTTTATCTGCATAAAAAAGGTGACGCACACAAAACACAAACACCCCCAAAAAATTGCTCACATCTTTAAGTCACATGCAACGGCCTGGACTTCTTTGTTCCCCTCATATCCGATAATCGCTCTGATGATTGCATCCACATTAAGTTTCTCTGTCATTACTGAGAATCTGGCTTGTTTAATAATGAGATAATAATGAACAACTGTCAGACAAAATATCAGCCCATTTTAATTGAGTCTGAGGGGTTTATTTGAAAATGCTTGGCGTTTTTTCTCTTTCTCTCTCCTTCTCGTGAAATCTGCAGTTAGAGGTAATTTAGGATGTTGCTTGGCAATGAGACACCATTACATGGGGCTAATGAGTCATTAACAACGAGCAGGGGAGGAATACTGATTAATAGGTGTGTTTTTCAACAGTCCCCGAGTGCTGCTGTGTCTCACGTCTAGAGAAGCTAATGATGCCACTTGCAATGTGTATATAGAACTCGAGTGTTTTATGAGATTGCAGTATATTAGCCTCACACGCTGATTATAATTTGATTATTTTCACATTTCTATTTAAGTGCGTACAGTTACCATGTGAAGCAGTAATGAAGAATCATGATGTGTAGATTGAAAGTGGTAAGAAGAGGTGGGCTCTCTTCTTATACTCTATGCTAGGTTCATATGAGAACTGACAATAAAGAGTTCCAATTTAAAAGGAACAGAGCAAAAAAAGTTCACCAGAATTGGTCATTAAAGCATATT
Source organism: Sinocyclocheilus anshuiensis (assembly GCF_001515605.1). Classification (NCBI taxonomy): domain Eukaryota; kingdom Metazoa; phylum Chordata; class Actinopteri; order Cypriniformes; family Cyprinidae; genus Sinocyclocheilus; species Sinocyclocheilus anshuiensis. The sequence continues at coordinate 289,024 of NW_015555773.1, read as the reverse complement.
TAAAACTATTACCATTGCAGTGCCTTGCATCTTTGCCATGCTCTCCTCTCTATGAATAATACGAGCCCATCTCTCCCTTGCTCTGTTTCTTCATTCTCTCTCTCAGACATCGTTCATCGTGACCTCAAACTGGAAAACATTCTTGTGAAGAGTTGTCACCAAGGCAACGATAACGATACGGTCAATATCAAGGTGAGAGAGACGGTAAAAACTTCTTGCGCAGGCATGTGGTATGGCATTCAAATGCGGCGGGACCTCTGGACATTCTCGTCTGTTGTTTAGTTCTCCCACCATCCTCCTTGCCCAAACCTTTTAACTGCTTTTTAAATACTGTCTTATTACACCAGACCTCCTGCCTAACTCCTTTCATATCACATTCTCAAAGAAAATGAATCACAAGTGGCTTTTCTGAGACAAATTACCAGCCGGGGCACAGCGTGGAGCAGAATAGAGCGTTGACGGGAGCCGACTGAAGCCGCTACCTGGAGCGGAGGGTTGAATCAGGGCAGCGCTGTGTTATAAATCAGAGTAGAACAGGGGCCCAAAGACAGCGCTGTCCTGGCACTGTATTAAAAGCTTTTATCTGGCAGAAGGTGGTCATCTCTCCTGGATATTAATCATGCCCGCCCCTGACGCACCAATGAAATGATATACACTCCTTGTATATATTATTCATACAGCTCAGGAGCGCATAGTCAGTGCGAGTGGGTGTACCGGCTGCTCTGTGGAAGTCTGTTTGGGCTGTAAATAGTTTAATTGAGATCTAGAAGTGAAAGCGAGACAGATCCAGTGATCCAGTGCAGCATGTCTGTATTTCATTATATTCAACAATCAGAATCTAATGATGAAAAACAGTAGGAGAAGGAAACGTTTGAGTGTGTCCTGTACTGTATGTGCTTATGTTAAACATTGTTTGATTTTGAATAACATATCAAAGGCCTGTCCTATCTCATCTCAGGTCACAGATTTCGGACTCTCTGTGCAGAAGGGCGGTGTAGGCAGTGAAAACCTGCTGCAGGCCACCTGCGGGACGCCTATCTACATGGGTAATTCATATATTCAAATGCATACATTCACGTTCCATTTACTTGTGATTTGATGAATTACTGTGTTCATTAATTGAATGAAGCGCTGATTAAAATGAGCAGTAAAGAGGAGATGACCTAATTTAAGTGATGTGAAGCTGATAACATTCGAGAAGGAGTAGAGGCTGAAAGCTGTCAACGGCGTCACGCATCAGATATCACACATTACACCAGCCTCAAACATCTTTCATTATTGACACATGGACTTGCCCTTTCAGCGCCTGAGGTGGTTAATGGTCACCAGTACAGCCAACAGTGTGATTTGTGGAGCATTGGCGTCATCATGTACATGCTGTAAGAAGATCTCTCATGTTGTTTTCCATCTCATGCCCACACACAGACTCACATTGCTGACTTAAACTTTGTGTGTATACTTGTGTTGTGTTTGTTATACTTTTTCAGACTGTGTGGAGAGCCTCCTTTCATTTCCAGCTCTAAGGAAAGGCTTTCTGAGATGATTATGAAAGGAGAGCTCATTTTCTCTGGCCCTGTGTGGCACACCATTAGTGATGCAGGTTAGAACTGCCTCTGTTACCCACACCGCTCCATTACGATTGCAGTTAAGCCAGTGTGGTAACTATTTTATGTTTTGTCTTACAGCCAAAAATGTAATACGGTGTTTGTTGAATGTTGACCCAGCTCACCGCATCACAGCCAATGAGCTGCTAGATAACCCTTGGATTTCGGTAAGAGAACTCAATTACTCTCTTCCCTTTTAAAATGAGGTCATGAATATTATAGATTGGGAAAACAGCTAATTAGCACTCTTCAATTTGATGGATGACTAAATGTGGAACCTGGCAGAAAGAAAGACCTGAAAGAAAGAAAATCTGTGTTCAAAGGGGGACACCTCCACCACTGTTACACGTACAAACGTCTTAGAGATGATGCGTCAGTTCCGGAACGCTCCAGAGGATGAAGAGAGTGTGGAGATGAGTGAGGGACTGCAAAACCTCTCTCTCACTTCCTCTCAGGACAAAGGGTCAGGGCCGAGAACATCTCAAGAGCTCTCAGTAACCCCAGCACCTCCTGAGGACGTCATAGACAGTAGCAGCAAACCCTCCACCCCAAACAAGAAGGTAAAAAAGTATTGCAATACAGTTCATTCAAATACAAAAGTGAAGCATTTCTGCTTGATCATGCATTAAGAAAAGCATTCTGTTGCTCATTGTATTATGAAAGACCAAATGTCAGACCAAAACTTTCAAGAGCAGTCTGGAAGAATCTCAATCCTTCATCATGGCCATAGGAATGGAAGTCTTGTTTTTAGTTATAAAAATGATAAATGCTGTGATGCAAATCATTTTCTCATCATTTAATGTGTATATCACTGCACCCATAAAGAATTCTGTTATTGTTTACTTGTTAGAGACAATACAGTATCTAGTTAAAGGGGTCCTATTATGCTTTTTCACTTTTTCAACTTTAGTTAGTCTGTAATGTTGCTGTTTGAGCATAAAAAAGATCTGCAAAGTTACAAATCTCAAAACAATGAACGACTCGTTTGGACTACAACGCATATTTTCCGGGATTTGTGATATCACAAATATCGACAAATTGGACGAGACCTGGTTGAGCTGCACTAGAGAAGGCAACGAGTGTTAGCACTATGTCAGAGACGCACTAGCTTTCCCAAGGCAGACAAACTTAGTGGTTACAATCATCCGGGTTTAAATCGCGCTCAAATTGATTTGATTTTGACGCAATATTTACACTGAAGCTGGCGGGCGGCAATGGTAAGGGCATGACATTTCCCGACCATGCGCGTTCATGCCAGATTGGGGAGAGAGGTGTTGTAATAATGTAAAATATGTGAAAAATAATGTGTTTTTCGAACAGCCTAGTATGAGAGTATGTTCTAGTACACCCCCAAAACAAAATCAAGACTTTGTAAAAGAGCATAATAGGACCCCTTTAAAGGATGCCACTTAAAGAACTTAATAAAATGTATATTTAATGAATGTTTGTGTCCTTACATTTACATTTATGCATTTAGCTGATGCTAAATATCCAAAGCAGCTTACAAAAGAGGAACATAAGCTTTCTAGTATTTAGCCATGAACAGTATTCATAGTATGCAATGCCAGGTTTATTAGAAAGCTACATTAGGAAAAAAGGCAGAGCATATGTGAAATGCAGAGAAGAAAATTAGTTTAAAAAAAAATAAAAAATCCTTACTAGCTTTATTATGTGGTGGGCATTTTAGAAAAGCAATAAGCACTAAAGCAATACAACTATATTGTGAAAATAATCACAGCTAATATATAATATTTGTCTAACAACATAATTTAGTGGAGACTATTCACAAGACAACAGTTTTTAGTTCAGTTTTTAGCCTGAATTGAGGTAAAGAAACAAAGCTTATGGTGTTAATTTTGTCAGATTTTCTTGTGAGTTGACGTGTTATTTTATTGTAAACATAGCAAACAGTAGGCAAGCAGTTTTGTGGAGTTTGATAGATGCAGATCAGAGCTGCAATTGAATGATCAGAAATTGTAATATTGCTGACATATGCACTGACTTGCACGAAAGGCTTTGAAGGTCTCTCAAACCCTCTGGGTTTTTCATGTGTTATATATTTCATTCCTATAGCCTCTGAAGAAAAAACTATCAGCCTCATCCTCTAACGGTGTTAAGAAGAGTGCGTCTGCTGCAAAGGCCTGCAGCACTTTGAATACATCCGCTGCACAGGTCAGTCATTCACTTCACTGAGCTTTGCACTTCATTTTCTAAAACATTTGTGCTTATTCAAAAGGAGATATTTTGTCTCCTAAAAGGTATGTGAAAGAAATCCTTGCTATTTCAAAGCTAACCTCTATGATTGGATTAAAAAAAAAACCTGCCTGTTCTCTGAACAGCCACTAGATGGTGCCAAGATAACCCTTCTCCAGCAGCTGTCATACAGCATGCAGCACTGCCCAGTAGTGTGGTGTGTTGCGCTTTTGTGAGATGAATGAGAGTGTCTTATCTCCGCAGTCCCACACAGGTTACAAACCCCCTGCTCAGCCAAGCACAAAAAGCTACAGCAAGGCCTCCTCCATCTCGGGATCCTGTCTCAAACCATCATCAACAGAAGCAGCCTCTGCAGCATCCAACTCAAGTAGGCGCGAAAGCTTGTCCCCACGTCCCTACACCACTTCCATCCACCGTTCCACCAATCCAGGCTTTGGCTTCCAGGCTAAAAAACACAGCTAGACCTCGGCGGTGAGACTGCTCGAGTAGTTGCGTTCAGTGCCAAAGGTGAGGAATTCAAGGGGGCTGCTGCTGCATGGTGGGCCCGCTGGATACACAAATGACAGCCAGAACAGTTTTACAGTGAAGCAGAAGTAAAACTGTACTTCCTCCAATGTGAATGTGCTTTTAGTCTCCTTAGTAGGATGGATCTTAATAGTCACTTTTTATGAAGTACACAGAGGCCCCCTCTTTTGAGGATGAGCTACTAGATTTTTTGGGGGTTGGTTGCTGCTTTATTTTTATGGACCTGGAACAGATGAAGTCATCACGCCTATTCATGGCATCTAACATAAGGCACATAAGTCATCCTTGCACATTGAAATGCTATTCTCTAGAGAATAAAGGAAGTTCATATGTTTCATCATGAAGGACTGTGAAGAATGTATTGACTATAACAGGGTTTAATAGCTTTTGCTCTGTGTTTTGCAATAATAAATAGGCAATAACAGAGTAATTTGATGCAATATTCAAACACAACATAGTATTCACCATTTTCGACTAAATCAAATGCCACAATAGTACGTGTAAAAACTGTCTATTCATTTTACGAACATCTGCTGTTTCCTCTGCAGTTGTGCTAATCACACCGGTCATCTTTTGCCAAATCACATCAGGTAGCTGTTGTATATGAATAGTTCTTACTTGTTATCCATTAAAAAGAAGCCATCCAACAGCATTTCATCTTGACTTTCAGTGACTCGTGTACACAATATATGTGACCCATTAATTTCCAATGAATTTTTCCTACTGACGTTCGACGTGCAGAACACTTGCATCACAAATAAATAAGTCAGGGGGCGAGGGAAATTTAATGTTAGCCATATGCTATGACTGTGAGCGGTGGGGTGCCAAGTGGTTAGACACCATGAAGAGAGCAGGATTGGGAGTCAAAGTGCAGGGTCTCTAATCTTGTTGAGAGCAGCAGGGTATACTGTGAGTACTGCAGCACTCCAGCACTGGTCTCTCTGCCGAAGAGAAAATAATCCCTAAGATGGATACAATATTAAAATAGTCAAGCAGAACTCACACAGACTGTATTACAGTCCTCCTATTTGCATGTGGATGTATGCGAGTGTGTATTTGTGTTCATGGGAATTTCAGGGAGAATACTGAAGGCCCCATCCATTTAACCCTTTTAAATGTATTATTACGTGTGCACTCATTTATCTTTTCAATTTTATCCTTTTATAGTGCTAGAAGAAGTGATGGACTGCATTAAATGTACAACTAGGTGCAACAGGGTAAAAACAAGGAAAAGCTTGTTTTATTATGAATGTAGTCCAAAGGGCCTTGTTAGGAATGAGGCCTTGAATGTGTTGTTGTTTTTATAAGGTCAGTACATTATTTGTGCATTAATATGTTTATTTTCATTCAAATATTTTTTTATTAAGCACATTCTTGAAGTGCCATACTTGTGCTAGAAGATTCAACAGAACGTTGCTATGAAACAAAAAATAATGATGCGCTATGGTAGCTGTGTATGTAACAATAGACAATCAGGGATGAGATATTATCTGGAAAACTAATTCTGTAGTTGATACGAAGATAATTTAGATCTTAGTATGGAATCTTTAAGCAATATAACTAATTAGATTGGTCAAACACTGGCTCATTTTACTGTTTGTATCACTCCTCATGTCTGTGGAAATTGAATTTTTTTTATTATTCTTTTGGAACAAAATGGTCATATTGTTTTTGAAATTGGTGTTAGTAAGATGTTTTAAAGTTTTTGAAGTAAATCCCTTATGAAAAGAAACAGTAATTTTGTGAAATATTATTAAAATTTTAAATAACTTTTCTATTTTAGTATATTTTAACATTTATTTTATTCCTGTAATGGTAGGAAACTGAAGCAGAATTTTCAGCATCATTACTTCAGTCTTCACAAGATCCTTCTGAAATCATTCTAATATAATGATTTGGTGCTCAAGAAACATTTCTTAATATCAGTGTTGAAAACAGTTTTACTGCTTAATATTTTTGTGGAAACCAAGGTACACTTTCCTGGATTTTTTTGTAACTCTTTTATAACATTATAAATGTATGTACTGTCACTTTTGATTATATCATGTAAGTTCATATAAAGTAAGTGTTATTTCAGACACAATATGACCAGCATTTTTATTCATATTTGCTCCATCTAAATAAATACATAGTTTCAAAAGAATCCAAAGTAGAATCAGAAATTCTGTGTAGCAATCCCAAAAGGCACGGCACAAACAGTGAAACACTTCAGTTCCAAATATCATCACTCTTGGCTTGTCCAATCAAAGTGGACTGGAACTATCATATAATACAGAACTAAGCTCAGTGATTGTTCAGCCTCAGACTTGTATAACTCTAAACGTTCTGAGCAGAGAGATACCACTGGATGGAGCTGTAGAAAACATGAAGCACTGTCACGCTAGGAACAGAGACAAGTGTTGGATCACAATAGCTCCGTATCGAGTTTCCTGCGTGTCTGGCCGTGGTCACTTTTGATGGATTGAGCCATTAAATAATTATAGTGTATGACAGTGTTTATTACCCGTACACAATGAATCATATCCACAACCCGATCTGAGCGATTGTACTACAACAAGATGGACTTTCGACTACCACTAGCCAAACCGATCCATTGATGGAAAAAAGGGAAGATAACAATGATTTATATGCTTTAAGAAAATCTCAACCCCCTCAAGGCTGGGGAGTGAATTTGCATAAGGCATGTTTGGAGAACCTCATGTACAGCTAATGCCTTGTCAGTAGCAGGGATGGGATTTCAACATATGGCCCTCATTTTCTTGTGCCAGACTTTTAATTCATTATATCAGTGAGGGAGAGAGAGAGACAGAGAGAGAAATCTTCAAATTGAATTGTGCTGGTGGAATGTGACCTGCAGTAAATTACAGGAGTGCATCTGTAGGCCTTGGGGAGAGAGTGAAAGAGAGCAGAAATTTAGTAGATTAAAAAACCGAGAGAAAAACTTGGTTGGAGTTCGGCTGGAGGAATGGCCCTGATATCTTCACATTCCTCTTTGCCAGCACATCCACAATTTCGTTTGTTGTAAAATTGATTTTTTTGGGGAGATCTTTATCCCGCAAACTTTTCTTCCGAAAAGCCAGTGTGCGCGCAGTAGGCAGGGTAGCATGGCAGCTGAGAAAGGGGCGTTTGTTTGGGACAAGCTGTAGAGACACAGAAAATTAGAAAGGCGGCCAGTTGGAACAAGGTGCTTGCCTTCCTCCTCCTCTGCAGTAGTGTAGCCTGACAGATGGGCACCGGGGAGGAGGAGGAGAGGGGGGAATTAAAAATCGGTCGCCTCTTTTAGATCCTGGAGTCAGAAGCACCGAGGGATGCGGAGATGCGGCCCGCTGTGTGACTCCAGGAGTTTGCAGGTGTGCAGGAGGTGCTAATGTCACTTGAGGTTGAGGAATAGAGGGAGAAGGGATTGTAAGTGCCCCCCTCCGGTCTCCCACCCACGCCGGACCCAGCATCTCCTCGTACAGGGAGTCGCAACTCAATAACCTTAATGGTGCTTCTTCTAATTAATCAGCTCAACTGCGGAGACCTGATACCTGCAGTCGAGTTCCTCCTAATGCACAGCATCCTCACCATGTCGCCCATGACATTGTAGTAATGAGCTAATGCGGCTACAATGTCACACCAACGTTGCAGGGACGTTATCGGCGGGAGCTCATCTCACATGCTGATGTCCCTGATCCCCTTCAACGCAAAGCGGAGCCGGTGTGGCGCGTTGGGTGCTGACACAATCGCAGACGCCTTTCTTAAGAGGAGAAACGCTCCGCCTCGAGTAAACATCTGAAACAGATGGCATTTTCAAAGCAAGCTTCATCAATCTTTGTTGACACTATCCCTCGTTTTTTTCCCCCAAACTGCTCTTATTTGGGATATTTGCAATTATAATACATAAGCTCATTTGAATATCAAATTAATTAGCGAACACACTAGAGTAAATGCTTTTTTTATAAGTCCTTGTTAAAAGTGAAAAGTTCTCAACTACGGTCGGATGGCGTGTTAATTTACAGTGATATCTAATCCCACGACATAAAAGATAAAAGGCATTACTATACATATTTTAATGGGGAGGTGGTTGTTTTCCAAGCAATTTTCTGCTACAGTACATTCTTAATTTATTCATATTTAATTTATTGGTCTCTGCATACCCACTCAGCAAAACTAATCAACAGCATGTAACAGGCCTCTTAAAGATACAGCGCTCTTTGGCAGGCGGTGGGACATGAGTGGCCCTCGTCTTCGAGAAGGCGCTCTGAGCGCCGAGGACAGTGCCGAGACGCACGCATGAACTCCCCCAAGGAGACTGTTTGATTCCCACAGACAACCTTTTGATAATTGAAAGCGAGTGAGCGAGAGGAAAAAGGAGTGAGAAATGTGGCCAGCCTTGAATCACCTGAAATATTTCAATTTTGCGGGCGCTGACCATCAGCCCCTGCTGCCAGAATGTCATCCACAGAGGACTGCTCACCTCCCCCTCCTCTTCCTCATCCCTTGTTCCCTCTCCGCAAACTCCTCTGCCCTTGAATCTGATTTGTTTTTTTCCCTCTCTCTCTCACTTGCTGCTTTGGCAATCATTTAACACAGTGTGACTTGAGTTCTTATCACCTGTGTGCACTGTATGCTCCAAATACCTATCGACCCATTGACACAGTGTAAGGAGGAACTTGGGCAACCTTACACATGGAAATGATTTCAATTAATTACCATTTCCCCGGAGAAGGCCGAGTGGCGAGAAGAAGAGCGAGCGAGACAAAAGGTCCGAAGAACGGGAACATTCTTGCGGCGTGATGCGCGCCATGTGTAATGAGCGTTGGAAAGGTCATTTGACACGTTTCTGTTGCTATGAATCAATTTATTTTCGAGCACTTAATTCTTGTTTTGCAGGCATTGTGTGGAGAGGGTGCGCTGACCAGAGTTAAGGGGGGGGGGTAGTTTCGAGGGCACCTGCAGGGTTACTGAAGAGGATGGAGAGGGGCGCTCTAATGAAATCGAGCATCAGACCTTCTATCATAGGAAAATCACTGCTGTCACCCTTATAGTAATTGGGGCATTTAATAGAGGCCTGTGATAAATCCAGCTCGATTACAAGGACTTCTTCAGAGAAAAGCCCAGTCGAAAAGTGTCTTGAGAGGCCATGACAAAGTCATATCCTTGTGGGTGATCAAATAGGTTCTACTTGACCATAAAACACTCATAAAATTATGCCCATAACCTTTTCGAACAGAAAGTTCAAAAGAGAAACTATATTTTATTTGTCAGAGCTCAACAATGAGTTTTTTTTCTGCAGTAGTTACATTTTCAGTTTTTATTTTCTGCAGTGCGTTTTTATATTTGCTAGAATTTTTTTCTTCGTTTGATTGTTAAATTTAGCATCCCATGAGTAACACTGCCGCTGAAAAGCAATACAGGAAACATTTTTGCAACCTGTGGTACACTTGCAGTGTGTAATTTCTGGACATTTTTAAGTTATGCCCATAAACAAACTTGTTAATTCAATTTGAGAACTTATACATAGTGTAACCTGTGTAGTCCGATTTACAAGCAAATTATGCTTTTTAGTTGGTTCTTTTTTTATAAATCAGTTTCAACTGTTGCTTTACACTGGTAAAAATAAATGTTCCAGCAAGGTTTTTTTGTTTTCAATAGAATGCAATAGAAGAACTATTTTAGGTTCCCCAAAGAACCTCTCCAAGAACAGTTCTTAAAAGAACCATTTTTTTTAGTTCAAAGAATATCTCAATAATCAGAAGAACCCTTTTCCACTATAAGGAACATTTCGTGGAATGGAAATGTTGAATGGATGTTAAAGGTTCTTCATGGAACCATTGACGCCAATAAATAAACTTTTTTTTTTAAGAGTGTAGGATACAGGCTCTGTAGTCGTGGTAGCCGTGACAGCAGAATTCACTGTGACCACTTTAGGACTAGTAGATTCAGTGTCCATTACCCAGAGAGCAGATATTCAGAAGAAGCTCACATCCACCAGCACTACTGCCAGCAAAAAGACAGACCCACTTTACCACATGCCAGCAGCAATACCAGGTCATTTACATCAAAAGTGATGTGAGAGGAGGATTTTAATGTGCAGAAGTACCATTTATGAGTGTGATAGCGTGATTAACTCCTTCAGTCCAGTGCATTAGCATTACATAAATAGTCATATTTATTCATAATGGATCCATGTATGGGGGAAAGTATTCATTGTCTGAAGTTGTTTTTCCTCATTGTGTTGATTCTGGAAATTGTTACACATTGTAACAATTGACATACAGCAATGTGTTTTAAAATGAGAACATTAAGCTGTGTGAATATCTAGATTATATAACTATGTACCAATCATACCAACATGATGATTGTCAGCCATGTCTTGGTAGAATATCAGCATGTGTTCTAGTTGCACCAGGGGGTCTTTCTGTGTTCCCCCAAATCAACTGATGTTGTTTGTGTGCAGTTGCAGTGTTGTTTTAAGTCCTTTGTTGTTTTCAATTTGTCAAATACTCCAGAGAGAAATATACTACAGTAAACCACAGTGAGAAAAGTAAAAACACATTTGTTGTGATCAAAGAGGGGAATATTTAATATGTTTAGGTTTGAAAATGCAGATAATATTGAAGTCAGGTCTTAGGGCTGTTTTAAAACTTTGCAGTAAAACAAAAAGGAACAAAAGGAGTTGACACTTAAAAAGGCTGCACCATTTTTTGAGTAAGCCTGAAGTTATAGCAATACCATACTCCTCATCATTTCCCATTCTCTTTGAAAGATTTAAACGCCCTCACAACAAATCCACCAGTTTGCATTAGCGACAAACTAATCTCTGATCTCTCGCTTTTTTTCTCTTCGGTTTGGGGTGTGGGGAATATAGCTCCATTAAATATGGATATAATGTCAAGAAAGATGTAATTGGGTTAGAATTAAGGATGGTGCCTTGTTCAGATTACCCCTGTGAATACACAAGCTGAGAGCAACAGTAACATGCTCATGCTGTTAACTAATTGGAATAAAACAGAAAGCACTAGAATAAGAGCAAAATGCAACTTTGGAACATTAAATTCCTAAAATGCGGTACCCCCGCCAGAGATGCCATATATCTGACTTTAAAAGAATTCCTCTGTTGCTAAATCCAAAATGTATTTCATGCTCGGCTACATCTCGTAGGTTGTAAACCCATTTGCTCTAATCTTCGACGTATTCAGATTTGATAGTCAAATAATCCGTGTTCACTCTCTAATGTCTCGTGAATCTGTTTCCAGAAAGATTCATCATTTCCTCCCTGGCTCACATGTGGGATATGGAGCCTAACACCCAGGCCCCTCTCACACCACTCTGGACCTGCTGAGATTGGTCTCTCTCCCCGTTGCATTATTACCCATTATCACTCGGCCAGCCCTGTATAGGGTGACTGATAGAGAGATGACAGAGAAGACCTGAGCAGCAATAACGCATTATTAGCTTTTTCACAGCTACCTGGGCTGGATTTAGACTGGATATCCACAGGTTCTCTGAGGGCAGTCCATTGTCACAACAGCTGCTTTTTCCACCACTGGAGAAACGTCCACCTCACAACAGGCAAAGTGTTTATTTAGAGAATGCTTTATTTGGCTTTTAGTCTGTGACTCAGGCCACTGTGGAATTAAAAATAGGGAGGTTTTGTGTTCTGTAATGCACTCCCTAAACTCAGACATGCACTTATACGCATACCATATGCTTCAATCCATCATGAAACCTTTCATAATTAGCGTTATATCACAATGTGGCCAAAGCCACTAGGAAGTTCCTCAAGGGACAATGCTTTTGAGGCCTGTCTCCACAACAGTGACATTTCGCTTACATGCACATTGTCCCTCTTCAATCTTTTTATGTAAAACACTTTTATGCCACTCACCTATGGATGGATGAACTTTGCAGAAATCGATGATATAGATAAGCCATAGATCATAGCAGTCAACAAGACTGACATAAAAATGAATTCACTGTATGTGAAGTCAACAACTGAATGTAATCATAATGAGGAAAAGTGAGTTATTCCTAATCAATAGCACAATTATGCTAATAGACTCTTTCTCAAAGGCTGGGGCTAATTACCACTTGTGAAATATAGCTTGAGTGACCTTTTTCATTTTTCTATTACACAATCCACTTTATAAAGTGAGAATTCATTGAAAAAGTACTGATGGTCCACGCGAGACCCACACAACACAGAATAAATACTTGCTACACTGTAATATGAATATGATTTCTAATATGAAGGAAACCAATCCAAATATTGCCAATGTAAAAGTGTGTTTAGTATCAAAAGCAGCGGTGTATAATGCTGCACACACGCCAAACTGAAAAGACGCAGTATATGTGTGTATATGTCTCTGTGTGTGATTTTGGGGTTGTGTGTGGGGATATTGGAACCTCTGCCTTTTTCATTCTTTGAGATGAACCATATTGGAAAAGGATTGTCTGGTAAAGAATACAATATTTGTACCAAAGCTGGAGAGACAATGGCATTTGACTGTGTCCTTTGTGGAAGCCTGTGATATTGGCAGGATTGCTGGAGGTTTTAGTCCAGAATTGGAAACTCTAGGATTCATTTCAAGGTTTGATTGCCTCATTCCATAGCTTAATGACTGAATGTGTTTATATGGACTTTTTGTATTTCAGTTTCTTTGTTCATTCATGTGGTAAATATTTTAAGACTTCCTAAGTGAAAATAGTGTTTCTGTAATACTTTCAAATCATCATCATGACTACAGTATTTTTGGACAGGTCACATCCAGCATGTTGTGGTCATCTTCAAGAGCAGAGAAGTCAGATTAGCAGCTGTTAGTTCAGCTGTTAGCAACTATGAGAGACGAAAGATCATTTAAATAGTAAAATATGATGTATTTATATATATGAATATAGAGATAGTATAGTACTTCAAAGGTTTAAGGGTCTACATTTTTGGAAGAAGTATCTACATTAATCTGATCAAAAATAGAGTAAAACATTACTATTGTAAAATATTATTACAATTTAAAATAACTATTTTCTATTGTAATTTTCTATGGTTTAAAACGTAATTTATTCCTGTGGTGGCAAAGCTGAATTTTCAGCATCATTACTCCAGTCTTAAGTGTCACATGATCCTTCAGAAATCATTCTAATAATGCTGATTTGGTGCTCATGAAACATTTCTTATTATTATCAATGTTGAAAACAGTTGTCCTGCTCAATATTTTTGTGTCATACGTTTTTTTTTTAGGATTCTTTGATTAACAGAATGTTCAAAAGATCAGCATTGAAATCTCTTGTAACATAAATGTTTTCACTGTCATTTTTGATCAACCCACCCCAAACTTTTGAACGGTAGTGTATAAAAACACTTTTCCATTTATGAGCTCTCTCAAGCACAGGGTAAACAACAGCATCAGTTTCATTTCTTTTCGAGGACTTTTAATTTTGACGAAGCCCACTTTTTCTGCTTTCTTCTCTGCTTGCTCTGAGCAGCCAGCATTCTGCTTTGATCCTGTAGCCTCAACCTCTTTTGAACCAACTATACGCACCAATAAAAATGGGAAATATTTTCATACAACACTTACATGGCACCTGCGTTTAAAGGCTGAACCCTAGGAAAGCCTGTTGCCTTTAGCCTTTAGGAAAGCCTAAAGGCTAGCCGTTAATAGAAAGAGCAGGAAATGTACACTATTGCTCACCATTTTTGATTTCATGAACTTGAAGTGAGAATAAAAATAATAATTCTCAGCTCTGTAACCCTCTCGTAAAAAAACATGAATCGTTTGAATCGTTCAGTCTAATCAATTCTTGCAGAGAGGGTTCTTTCTGTGTATGAGCAACTGGGGTCAGACAGTGCAATTTGTGGATGGGCAGAAGGGCAGCAGATGAAGACTGGTGGCTGGGTATAAATGGCCTCAATGGAGTTTAGTTGATTTCATTTGCAATGCAAGCATGAAAGAAACCTGTAGTAAAGCAATTAATGCATCTCATGTGAGCTCATTAAATCTTAAGTCACCTTTACCTTCACCTTTTCCTTTTAGTTGCTCCTTCTTTACCTCTTTCTGAATTCATCTGAACCCATATGGAAAGCCAAAAATGAAGGCATCTTTATCAGTAATGTTGTGCACATTTACAGTCTGGCTTTGTATGAGAGCAACTCTGCCCTGTCCATCTCTAACAGACCTCCTCTTTCAAGGCAATTTTTTTATTTTTTGCCCCTGTCTGAATTGCTTTTGTTGATTATGTGTAATTGAGGCAAATCTGAGAAGCAAGGCCAGCTCCTTCTCATCAGCACAGGCGAGATGAAAAGGGTCCATCCAGGCAACCAACGTGGGGGGTCAGCTCAAATCAGATCACGGGGCTTTTCTTGCGTCTGGCAGCCGACACTTTTAAATGTTAATGGACAGGGTGAACAAAGCCGAAATGGGTCTGAAAACGCTAATTGTCCCTAATTCATGTAAATAGGTTTTTTAATGGAGGAATTAAGCATTTCAAATACGCAATAGCAGGCAATCAGGCCTTTAATTTGGTGAGGTGGCACAGGTGTAGTGGATTGAAATTCATCTTTCGCTGAAGGCGAGCTCATTTGTCACTTGGCCGTAACCGGTGACTGCCACATTGATGGAGAATGAGAGAATGAGCCAAGCGGAGCGCCACAACCGTACCTGACATGTGAAGACACGTGACGGCACTGAGAATGCTCGAGAATCGTTTGCTTATGCTATATAGCTGTATCAGTTGGCTATGCACTGCCAATCTCATACACAAAGGTGCGATACAAGCGAGAGCCATTGAGCTGCGAATTCAATTGGCACCTCTCTTTATATCTGCAGCACAAGATCTCGCAAACCAGAGGACTAGTCATGGAAGTAGTCATGGAAGGGCAAAAGTGTACAAAGGATGCTATGCATCTTTCTTTCTGTGCATATAAATATATTAACGAATGTTTAAAGGAGCTAGATCAAAAAGAGACAATTCTCAGTCATATAGGGAGAGAGGATGTATTGTGTCACAGCTCACCTCTAACCTCAAACATTCATTAGATAGGATTTTATTCAAAGATAATGAAAATCTGCAGTACCTATTATGAGATTGAAAGGTATGTTCACATACATAATGCTCACATGCAGACGCAGCCTTCGTTTTCCCAATGGATTGAGATGTCACAAACAAGAGAATGGGAACAGCTGCTAACTTATTGCTATGATCATCTCAAATAGAGGAGCAAGCGCAAGGTCATGTTCCATAGTGCTGTAACAAGGCCAGACTGATCGTTTTGCGGCATTGGACTCATGCCGTTAAGGGTATGAATCAAGAGTGAAACGCTCTGTCATAGACTTATTAGACAATATGAGGTAGATATTGGTGCTTTCAGACTATAAAAAAGCCAAGGCCCGGCTGAAAGAGAAGGAACGGAGGCCTATTAGTGAACGAGGAAAGAAACACCTTGTTTAAAAGGACAAATCAGATCGTAAGATTTCAAACACTTTAGCCTGTACTCACAAGGAATGATAATGAAAAAGCTGGGATGGGCTTTTTCAGCTGTTTCAAAGAGAATGGCATTGTCTAACTAAAAAAAAAAAAAGGGAGGGAAATCAAAGAGCAGTTCATTTTCGTGCTGACCTTCAGAACTCCTGGCGAACAGACAAGGGCACAAACAGATTGAGAATTAATTGGTGCACTTAACATTTTGTGATTATAAGGACCTCAGATCAATACACTATGCAAATAGCAGTATTGATGTGGGTGAAGAAACCCTGTTAATTGTGTTTGGCGACCAAACAGGGCCCCTGTGTTTCTATTCCATTATGGAACAGGAGGCACGGACGACACGGTTCCTCCTTCCCTCCCTCCCTCTCGTCACTCTTTTTTCCCGAGCATCCCTGGAGAAGTTGCAGAGTTTGATAGTCTTGTTTGCATTCAGCTTGGCCTTTTAGCAGCGGCCTTTGAAGAGGCCTGACGCACATGGCTGTTGATGCAGCTGCTGTGATCTTTTCCACAGCCCCTTTCCCCATCTCAGGTCATGGCACATCACACAAATGGCCCTCATCATCGCCTTTATTATTTGCTCCAGGGTAGGGCTGCGGGGGGTTGAGACAGGAGAAGCTCTGGCGTGGCGGGCCCAAGCCACGCGCCGCACGGCGGAATCGAAAAACACTCCTCGCAGACAGCCATTCTGATGAATTAGTTTCAGCTTTATTGCGATGGACTGGATTTTCCACTCCCTGTTATTACAGTGCGTCAAAGATGCACTTTCATTTCAGATAAGTACCAGTAATCCTGTTTGCAGGGCCGGGGATAGATGAAGTTAAATATAATTTAAGCAGAAACGGAAACGGGTGGAACAATGCAATTACTGAAAGTGAGATTGAAATTATGCTATAACTATTATCATCATTATTATTGTAATTAGTAGTGCTTGCTTATTGGGCGAGCGCAGAGATGATGGCGGAGATGAATCATGCATGTTTTTTAAATCACACTGCCTTACCAGAGATCTGCTGCACCGAAAACCCTCATAAATAATATTAGACATAAATAATGTTGTGCATGGATTCCAGGAAATCTATCATAGTGTAAAACCCACCGTGATAGAATGCTAGTGCTAATTACATGGGATTAATTAGTGAGACGTTCGATGGCGTCACTGTGGCACTCATACAACCTATTTCGCAAGCTCGCTAAGTTGTTTTACCGTTTACTGTGAAATCTGTGAACAAAACTCTAGTCCCTCGTGACATTATGGCAGAGTAGTGATAAAATGTGCAAATATTAATCCTGTGATCCTTTTACGTTAACCAGGCTTTTAACAAAGCAGAATTATTAATATTAAAATTGTTGTGTTCAATAATTGATAGACCACCCAAGTACATTCATTACAGAGGAGAATGAATGCTCTTGTCAAAAGAGTACAGGTAAAGCCGTACAAACAGTCAAAACGACATGTTATTAGCGGTTTGTTAGCATGCTAATTGCCTTTAATTCCCTTTGGTTCTGGGCCGTGCTCATTTAAAGCATTAGCTCTAATCCTCTAGTGATGTAGGAGTGGCTGGGTGAGGAAGGACAGTCTCGTGGAGATGGAGAGAGTGGACAGGACCTGCCTGAGAAATGTTTGTCAGACCATTAACCGCAATATGCCTGGCGCTATATCGGCGATGAGGGTGATTTAAACAGTAGACAGTTACAGGAGACACTCCGGACTTCAGACAGGGCCAGATGGCTCTTAAGGTCATGCACAGCAGCCTATAGCACGAGGCAAGGTGAAATTCAGCATTCTTAAGAATTAGCATAGTGCTGTTGTGACAGTCTTTATGCAACTAAAGACAGTGGCAGTGAAGCTTGAAGTGAACGTACAGACATATTTACAGTAAGTTGCATATTTAACCAATCAATAAGCGCATGAAATCAAGAAAACTAATCACGGTCTGCATGCAGTACATGCATATAAGATACAAGCAAACATAAAGGACACAAACAAACAAGGGTGAACAATAGAACTCTAAAAAGAGAAGCAATATGAATCAGAAAGCATTTTCCAAAAAGACTTTGTCAAGATTGAAGTCTAGTTAATAGTACAGGAGGACTCCTGAAATTTGAATCCATTTCTAGCTAAAAGCATCGGTCCACGGATTGAGGGCATTAGAGACAAAATAGAAAGGTACATGTCATTTCTATAGAATAGCCAATCTGTACTGTGTAATGGATATGTCAAGAGTTGCTAAATCATTGGTGTTCAGGGCAGAGAGACAAGAAAGCCAAACATAATGTCATCCCGGAGAAAGAGGAAGAAAATAAGAGAAGCACGAGCAAAAACAGGGACATTACAGAGCGGAAATGAGAAAACAATAAGGGCAATTAAATCATAACGTGCACACAAAAGAACGTGAATAATATGGCAATAAATAGAATAAAGTAAATGGTTTCTTTTCATGTGTCCTATCGCTAAAGTGTGACTTCCCTGGCATCTTCCTTGTGTGCATTATGGAAATGAAGCAATGGTACTTTGCTGAACAATAACACATTGACTTTGAATCCTCTTACTTAAGGTTTGATTGCTTCTTGACGGTGGCTTTAAATGAATTGTGTTGAGGAGTGATAAAGAGCTTATTGTTGGAAGAAAAGCCCAGAGCAATGAAGAAAAGCTACACATGGAGTGTCCAGACGATACAGGCTATTACGGTGAGGGAATGGTGTCCTTGACTGCCAGGACGGCTTAGAATTTTATTTCATCTTGTTTTGCTGGCTGCGGACTATGATGCGTGACTCTGGCGCTGGAGAGAGAGGGCAAAGCATAGAGCCGTTTAAGATCTCATTTACGTTGGGTGTATGAGGATGTGTTCGTACTTACGCGTGTGGGATGGTAGCTATGGAAGAAAATGGGAATGTGCAGTTCAATCCATTACAGTGGGTCATTTTATGTGGGCTTGCTCAGATGGACCGGCCTACATTCAGACCAGAGAGGACTGGAGAACACTAGCTGTCATTGTTTACGCCAGTGGTTCTCAAACTCTGAACGTGCACTTATAGTGTACTTCCCACCTTTAAAAATATATATTTTTTAAAAACAATGTACTTGCAGATAATATAATATTAATAAAATAAAAGGCCACTTGTGTACTTAAAGAGAGTATGCTTTCATGACTGTTTTTTTACACATAAAAGTAAATTTTAAAGCATGGTTTAATTGTCTTTTGCCACGCTTTTAAGAAGTACACTTACAGTATTTTAATGTTGATTAATATACTAACGCACATGTAAAGTACTTGATTAGAATTTTATCTGTGGTTTTATTCAATATTACTTTTAAAGGTACTTTATGTATTTTTTTATTTTAACCTTGAAATTTTAGTTTCATAATCATTCTGATGGTCCACTGATTAACATATATTATATTAAATACAACTAACTGTATTTAATATAAATTGAAACTGGAATACATTATTCAGTTAATTGCAAATAACACACAATTAAGTGTTGGAAAACATTGCATTCGTTTTACATATAGGTATATTATTTTAAAGTATATTATTTGTGTAATAAGTATGCTGAAGTGTACTTCATTTTCACAAGGTTACAAACACCACTATTAATAAATGGATGCATTAGCATTATTTTATAGATAGTTACAAAAATGTATAAAGTGATAAGGTTTCTGATGTCTCATTTTAATAACTGATATGCAGTAATATACACAAGTGTTTGGTCCAGCATTTTAGCTTGTGAACAGTTGGCTCATTTAGTTTCATTAGATATAATGAGCAAACTTTAATGAAATAAGAACAAAACAAAACAATTTTACCAAAACAAGTTTGGCAATATTAAAGATAGGTAAAAGTGAGGTTATTTCAACACATATGATACAAACAAAGATAATTTGTGCACTTAAAAAAACCTAGGTAATTGGATTTAGCCAAATTCTGGTTGATTGGTGGTCTGAAATGTTTGTTTAACACATCACATCAACAGTTAGCTTAAAACAGACAGCCTTCCTGCCAGTTCCTAGTTTGCTTGGCAGCTTGATTTTGGTGGGCAAGAGTTCATTTAGAGGTTATCGTTGCTGTTGGTCAGTGACATGGAAGCATACACAATCAGCCAACCTCAGCTGGGGAACAGAATAAACGATAGAGCTTTTTCTGTTTTATCCATTCCTTCTGTAGACTTACATCAGCACTGAACCTGAGTGTGGAGAAAACAGCTTGATCCATCAGTTTAAACGATTACGCTGCACTAAACAAAGGCTGCTAATTGGTCTTTAAGGGACAAAACTACCCTCAGCAACAGCCAAAGTGAACAGAGAAACAGAACTGTACACGGCAAAGCCTTACAGTACGACTCGGTGCTTTATTAAGGGCAACATTCCAATGAATTATGCAGAGCTTCAATATGAGTGGGCATGAGAAAAGGAGCCAGACAGCTCCTCTGAATCACAGATGCCAAGAGCCATTACTTTATGTATAAAGTATATAATAATTATCTCATGTCTCATATCTCATGCCTCTCCATACAGCGAAAATAATGATGCCGTACTGAGGGGTCGCATCTGCAGTCGGAGGAGAGAGATCTACAGTTAAGATTAGTTCAGGAGACTCAGATCACGAAAACACAGCCTGAGTCGTCCACTGTTGTGGACCAGACGCCTCTGTCCAACAATGCCTCCTTGTATCTTTAAAAGAATGATTCACCCAAAAATCTAAATTGTGTCATTATTTAGTCACCCTCACGTTGTTTCAAACTTAAAATCTGTTACTTTTAAAAGGATTTTCATAGCAACAGTTCATAGCACCCACCGTGTTTGGGTGAAATGCACAATATGTAATCAAACACTTTTTAACTGTTTAACAGTGACACATTGTTAAAATGTCACTATAATATCCAAATTACTTTTTCAAATAAGTAATGCATATTTCAAATAATTGACTGACCAAAACAATACAAACCTCTCCCATTCCAATGTTCCTGATATATCATTGCATACTTTAATACAATGGAATACACACTTGTTCACAATAACTTCTAATGTATGAAAATGCATAAATCTAAGTATAATATATACTTATATTTCATTGTTTTCTCACTGCCCACTGTGTGTGTGTGAATCAAGTCATCTGAATTCATATAATAGCTTTGTGTGGCAAACAAACACAAATTTGTTATTCACTTGATATGAGAGCTCTCAAATGGACTACAAAAGTTGTATGGACTACAAAAATGGTGTGCCAGTTGTGACATCATTATTAGTAAGTGCCTATGGAGGTTTCTGGAGCTTGACAGACACGGTCATTGTGAGGAGAAGAGATGTGTGAAGGTTCTTTAAAAATGTCCGAGTGTGTTTTACAAAAAAATAACAGCATACAGGTTTGGAATAACATGTGGGTGAGTAAATAATGCCAGAATTGAGATTTTTGTTAAACTCTTTAACAGGCTGAGGTTGTGATGGTTGGAGCATGGGGGTCCGAAGCAGAAAAAAAAAACATTTTCATGAAACACAGTGAACAAATGGGATTTCACACAAGAGGCACTGATGGCCTATTAATTCCGCTTTGGCCTGTTTCCAGACTGAGGCAGCCTTGCTCCTAATTCATGGCTAATTTCTATCAGAGGTATCAGGAGACCTTTTTTTCTCCCTCTCCATCCAGGCAGGATGCATCCGCATAACTTTAATGGATTCATTTGAGGGCTTGGGCACGGAGACATTGATTGGCCTGCCTGAGAGGGTCCTGCCGCTAGTCGCTTGACATAGGCAGCAAATGAAAGGTGACCTCGGGTAAACAGGGCTGAGCCACCAGGCCCCTGCGTAATCCATTAGCACAAAACCTTTTCCAATCTCATTCAATTAATGAAGTGATTTGAAAAAGGGCTGCAATTACCAATGCTTGCAAATGAAAAAAAGAGACAATATAACAGCAAAAAATATCAAACGAGGCATAAAGGCACAGCACCTGACACATAACAGTGCGTACTTTAATCAAGTATTGAACGCAACACTGAATGCCAAATCCTAGTTTCTGAAGGAATCCTAAGTGCAATATAAGTGCTAGTGAACAACCACAGTTAATGGATTTCAACATTTAGGAAGAAAGATAGGAGGTAAAAGATAGTTTCAGGCAGGCATTTTGAACAAAGAACTAGTGATTGCTTTTAGAAAGTAGTTTGTATATTAGTATCAGCTACTAAGAGCCATCATTAAAAAATGTCCACACAAAACAACCTTGAACAACCTCAGATTCACCGTGTTCCCCCTTCTGTGTTTTGTCAATGTCAACAAAAACAGTCAAAACAGCTCTGCAGGTGCATGTGTTCCACCACTTATTCCTCCAAATTGCATTCATTTATTTATTTTCAATTAATAATTTATGATGCAACACACAGAGCTATGCAAATGAACACTTTAATTTTAATGAGTTTTTAATGACCAAACTAAGAATTAGCAGCCGTTGTGATGTGCATGTAATTTGCTCGGAGTGGATTTGGAGCACTTCGGCGCATTTTAAAATTCCGCCAATAAGTGCACGCGCAGAGCCACATCCTTGGACTTATGAAGAGGAAATACGGCAGCAAGGCCGTCAAAACATCTTTACGGTGCATGACAAGTAGCGATACAGAGCACAGATATAACCCAATAAACAAAAATGACTTGGCATATAACAACTCCAGACAATAGGAAAGTCTGACCTCAGTGTTGAACACGCTGTAACGATTCCCATCGCTCAGGGAAAAAAAAGAGAAGAAGAGGGAGGAAAAAGAGGCTTGGTGCTGTTGGACCCAAATGGCATTTGATAATGGCTTTTTTCAGCAAACCCAAAAGACATAGTTAAGATTTACATTTTCAAATATATGCTGACCTTTTTTCCCCTCCTCTCCTCAGTTGGCTTGTCATCAGGCTGTAATTGAATCGATATATTTCCTGATCAGGCCTGAGATTGAATAAGGTCACAGGAAGCCATGTGTGGACATTAAAAATCATTATTCTACTCAAATTGAGCAGAGATGGCATAGACCATTCAGGGTTCAAAATGAAATTCTATTAGAGCCTATTACACTTTTACAATTATAGAGACATTCCAATATTACATTGGGAAATGAAGTCATAATAAAAAGCCCAGGGGTGTATTACAAAGAAATGACCGTACTATTTTTCTACTTTGAATCCTTATTAAATTGATGAAGAGAACTTGGTGACTTTCCGGTCACTGATAAGTGACCTTGTTCATGAAAAATAGAGGAGTCCATTTAAACAGCTACATTCTTTTTTTTCTTTCTTTCCCCAAAGAGGTCCAAATGCGTTTTCCCCCCCGAGTTACTTTCGTCGGGTCCCGAATTGACAAACTTCTTTTCAGACGTAAGAGGAATGTCAGCATTTATATTGATTCTCCTTACAGGCACAATTTAGTTCTATTATTTGCTGCCAGGAACAATTATGTCTTCAATTACGTTTAATTATACATTTAATTTCGGTAAAGAAATGCCAGAGCCATATTGTTTCATGGACTTCTCTTAGTTGCTTAAAGGCTAATTGAATAGGAAAAGCACATTCGGTATAATGGAAGACAATGAGGAAATCGTGTTAAGAGTGGCTCAATGGAAGAAAATTCAATAACAAATGTCAACTGCCAACTTTGGTTTCAACTTAAAATTCATGTCTATTGCTATCAAAGCTGGCTTATTTAGATAAAATTCCACTTTAATTAGTTAGCTTATTGAAATTAATCATACTTTATCAGTAATCAACTTATCAGCTTCAGTAAAGAGAAATGAGCCAAGAGAAAATGACTCCAGACTGCAGTGCTGCATGTTTGTAAAAGGAGGATCAGTTCTTTGTGTTCGCTGGCTTCAGATGTTTAGTAGTAACATAAAACCGCTTAATATCTACAAATAGGCGAAAGTGAAGACTCTCTCCACCTCCCTTGTTTTCACAGTGGTGCACCACTGTAAGTAATGTTCTTCTGGTCAATTAGTTGCGATGGTCACAAAGTCTGCAGTGTTCTCACGCTCCTTAAACCCAATTACATGATGGAGAACAGAGAAATACAAGCCACGTCAAATGACATGGCTCCACAACCATTATCGCCACCGCAAATGGGGCTTTCATCTTAGGCGGAAAACAGCCATAGAGAATGTTTCGGTAGTCAGCCATTTTGGGTTGAACTCGGCAGAAAGCAAGGAATGCTAATGAAAAGAACATTTACACCTTCCTCCTCCACCCACCACTTCTTGAGGTTTCTCTTATCTGGGAGCATAAAAACCTCAGACTGGAACGTTTATGAAATACAAAATGACAATCTGAATCAGTGGGTGGCTCCAATCTACAAGGATTAGTGGTTTTGATGTATTTCAATACGGGAAGGCGTACTTGTCGCCTTATTAAGAGCTTCAGAAGTCATCCCTGAAGAAATGAGAGGGGAGGGCTTGGTTCACTCTTCCATGGCTCTCACCAAGCAAATTAGGCCCTGCGATAATCTATTCAGGATGAAAAAAGACAAGTAGAAGACACTCACACCATCAAGTCTTTCAGGGGGGAAAAAGAGGTCATGTCTCCTCACTTGTTTTTTACCTCAAGGGCCTTCTATCTCTGCTCTGTCCTGCCGCATACACAGTATGATTTATTTTGTACATCAAACAACACTTCCTGCGCTATAGGGCGAACGTACGGACTGTAGCTGTTGCGCTGATATTTGAGGGGACCAAATAATAATGAATTAAATATCAATATGCTAGTGCTCTGTATTTATCATTACATTACAGTGCCATTTTACACGAGATAAAACAACAGTCATGAGCAAGTTCAAGTTAATGTTTTGTATTGTGTTGTGTGGAGTCATCACAGCGTACTCGTTCAAAGCAGTCACTTACTTGGTAACAATAGCACATCATCACTCGCAGCTGGAGTGTTTGAGAGTTTCTCAGCCATGCTTCTACCATCTGACCCTCAACTTCACAGGAGGACAACCAGCGATGTATGTCGTTTTTCCCTTTACGGAGCTCCTGCATTGGTGCAGATTAAATGAAAAACAGATGCATATCCAGCCAGTGCCAGGAGGAGGTTTGGCTGGTTGCGATTGAGTTATGGGGCCTTTTCACACCTAATGAAACAACATTTAGCACTGCTGCTGATTACATACGCTCAAATCACCAAACAGGACAATCTAGCAGCCGCAACTGAAGAACACTTGATTTTAATCACAACCCAATAATTAGTAAATAAAAAGGAGGTGGGGATATAACATGTTGCTCAAAAGCAAGGAATTTTCCATTTGAACTGAAATTTATACATCATTGTTCATTTTTCAGCCTTCTTATACACAGTCTAATGAAAAGATGAGAGGACATGCATGATATCATTAAATTTTGCATTGTCATATGAATTATTGCAAGTTGTCAGAGCGTTTTTACAAAGTTGTATGGAATCACAGGATTTTGCCCTACTGTGATTGTAAAACACTCTCATGAGAACTTGAAATCATTTGTATGACATGGCAAAATCCTATGATATTGTACAACTTTGACTGGGAAGAAAAACTAAAAAAGTGTTTTTATTTTTGTACAATTTCAAACCTTATGTTAGAGTTAAATAATACATTTGTTTGTACAGCTAAACTCATAATGTTTCGTATGAATTAATTAGACTTTAATGAGATCTAGTTGGCTGATTTAGCTAAGATCAAATATGATTTTAATTTGATAATTTTTCTAAATTCTGTGTTATACCCTTTAAATATGCAATGTAATGGAAGTACTGTAGTGACAAATCTTTTTTTCCATATTGTGAAATACATCCAAGTGAAACAGATCATCAAGAAAGAAAAGATGAAAGGCAGAGACTTCTATCCTTCCATTGTTGATGGAGGCAGATCTCAATGCGATCTTACAGTCGATTGTAAAATCGTAATTTTAACATTTTGATTAAAAATTACATCATTTTTAAAGAAACTTATACATGTATGACTAGTTCAAAATTTGATACATAATATGCATTCAGAAAACAGATAGGGTGAATCTTTCTTTCAGGCTTACTTTAAGACAGCATCTTCAAGCAGAGCAGTGTAGAACCAGAGAGAGTAGAGACCAAAGGCTGAAGAATAAAGAGCTGGATTATATTTACAAAGCGAACAAATGATGTATGCCAAACAACGCAGTCATCGGAGCATGCAATTAAGACTACATCAGTGTCTCATTCATTATTTGATAATCAAGTCTAATCACTGTAACCTTCACTACAGGGCCTTTATCCCTAGACACATCATACTTCTTTTGAAAATCATATTTAACCAAGGCAAGGAATCATTTCTTGTCACTTTGTTCAATTAAATTTCAAAGCAAAACATGTCCTTTCAGGTGTAGATTGTTCAGTGAGATGTTCTGTCATCAGATCTTGTAAATGTGACACTTTTAATAGAAGGATAATGAGGTGGGCGGCCTGATGCACAAGCTCTCTGTTTATAATGATGTTTCCAGAAATCTATCTATTGCTCCTGAACTGTAATTAAACATTCACAGAATCGCCTGCTCAACAGTTTCTCCAAACCCATGCCAAGTCCTTATCACATCATTGATTTGTCTCGTGCTGCCTCAAGCCTCGTGAGCAGTGAGCTCACATATCCTGAAGCCTATCCTGCATTTCGCAATAAGTCATTCAGTCTTTGGTGTAGGATTCTGAAAATGTAGAAATATTACACTTGTGCACACTAAAATGTAAATCATTTAAAATCTATTGTTTATTGTATAAACCTGTACTATTTTACAATTTTAGTAAGATGTGGTTGTTCTGATCAGCCAGTAAGTGATTTTAAATGGTTCAGCAAACAAGAAATTAGTATTGAGAAACGTCTCTAAGCAGCACACAGTAGTGTTTTATTACTGAATGAATCAGTGTTGTTAAAGGAATAATTCAAGTAAATGATTCAATGACTCACTCATAAAGTTATTTCAATCATGACAACTCTTGGAAGATTTAACGTGGTGGATATGACAATGTTAAAGGGGTCATATGATGCTGCTAAAAAGAACATTATTTTGTGTATTTGGTGTAATGAAATGTGTTTATGCGGTTTAAGGTTAAAAAAACACATTATTTTCCACATACTGTACATTATTGTTTCTCCTCTATGCCCCATCTTTCTGAAATGCATCGATTTTTACAAAGCTCATCGGTCTGAAAAAGCGAGGTGTACTGTGATTGGCCAGCTATCTCAAGCGTGTGACGGAAATGTTACGCCCCTTACCATATTGTGATGATGCCCTGTCAGGCCGGAGCGATGATTCAAAAACATGAAAACCCATTATAAACGAGGCATTCGTTGCATCCAGTGGGGACATAATTATGGATTATAATGACTTATACTGTCTTTTTATACAGTCTTTGAGTCAGAACAGCCGGCATTGTAGTCTACTCTCCCAGGATCAGGAAATGGTCCTCCATAAAATGTGCTGCACACATCTGAATATTTGGGTTGAAGTGTTCTGGAACAGTGTTGTAAATACAACTTAACCACTGATTTCTAGTCGTGTCCATTTTTGGATGGCCAAACAAAGTAGTTTCGCTTTCACAACGAAACACACAGCATCACACACGGCAGCCTAGAGTGAGCAGAGGCCGGGGGATAAAGTGAGCAACGGCCGGAGGGCTAGAGTGAGCAGAAGCGGCGGATTCGACGAAGGAGCGGCCGGCGGGCTTGCGGCAACCACAAATGCATACGGCGATATGGTGCAGTGAGTATTTAAGACATACTGCTGCTGCACAAATGGCATATAAAATAACCCATAGCAGATCTATACAGGTGGAGCTGGGGAAGGTGGAGGGTTTCAGATAAACTCTGAAAGCGCGCTGCAGGAATCTCAAGTGAATGCTAGCCAGTCATATAAATGCAAAGCAGTAGGCTCATTGGCTGCATATGCAGCATGAACCCATCAGTTTGTGCCAAGTCATTTAACTCTCTGAATATCATCAGTTACATTAACAACCCGTCAGCCTGCGCCATCTAGAGTTTCACGACTGAACTATATATTTATTTAGTTCTTGAATGAATGAGTGTTTTTGAACAAATTGGTTAAGTTAATGATTCAGTGACTCGCAAGGACAGTCACTGGTCTCGTTCCTGATAGAAAACGTGTTTTTGAAAGATTCACTTGAATCAAGGATTCGATGACTCACTGTGATGATGTAACCTGCAGAAAGTGTCACTGAAAAAAATAAATATGAATAAATTTCAGTGTTTTATTTTACGGACATTTTTGTGTATTTGTATGATAAAGAGTTTTGGTCACAACTTGATGGCGATCAAAACAAGTCTCGAAGCAAAACCAGTTGAGAACCACTGCACTATACAATAGTAGCTTTTTAGAAGAGTCCAGTGATACTAGCTCTTGTCAGGTTTTTCCCCGCTTTAGGTTCCAGTTCTTCCAAGTGCACGCACTGCTTTTCTTTCCTCTTTCATTTGAGTTTGACCCCTACTTACCGTACTTTGGAGTGGGCTTCATTAAATGCCTCTCTGCTTCTCTCTCCACACACACACACGCTCTCTCTCTCGCTCTCTCTCACTTAATGGGGAGAAACATTACAAAAGGGGAAGCTTCCAGTGAGCAATTCTCAGCGGAGAAGGTGACCCCAACTTTGGGGAGAGAAAGAACCTGAGAATAATA
Source organism: Sinocyclocheilus anshuiensis (assembly GCF_001515605.1). Lineage (NCBI taxonomy): Eukaryota > Metazoa > Chordata > Actinopteri > Cypriniformes > Cyprinidae > Sinocyclocheilus > Sinocyclocheilus anshuiensis. The sequence continues at coordinate 260,570 of NW_015555773.1, read as the reverse complement.
GCAAATGAAGCCAGGGACGCATTAATGGGCCGACGTTGGCGCCGAGTTCCGAGGGGCTTCCTAATCGGACTGACATGTATATTAATACTCAGCACTTTTATTGAATCGGGGTGAAAAAGAGAGAAGGAGAAATATGAATATTCATCCTCATTTATATTTCAAGGCATTTCCAATCCTACGGGAGGCCGGCGCTGGTTTTGACCAATTTCCATCCCCATTACAGAAATGACAGCTTTCAATCCTGGGCCCTGACAGAGGTCTGGCCCAGTGCACAGGAGGTCCGGCGAGGAGGGAGTCGGCGCCTGTTCCCAGCTGTCCACAAACACTCATTAACAGAGGAAAATATCCAATGGAATCTCTGTGAGAATTTTTAATCACACAAAGGCCCTGCTAATTAGGCAGCTGATGGGGCATGGAGAGCACAAGGACGAATTCTTTAAACAAAGGACTGGAAACTTTAGCAGCTTTAATTACTCGGGCAAAGAGTTCATTCCTGAACTGGAGAGCACATCATTCCACTAATGAGACCAAGTGGCAGCACATATTAGTGAGAAGTAATGTGGAAAGTTCAATTATATTATGCTTTTGGAACTCCCCCCTGACACCCCCGTGCACCCTCCCGCTCCTCGCGTCATACGCGCACACATGTTAGACAAAGATCCAGCTGGGGAGAAGTGGAAAGGGGGTGGACACGTATTGGCTGGCACCGAGTCTCCATTCTTCACATGTAGCTTGGCAGGCTTGATCGTCTTAATTGCCCATTAGAATGTTCTCCTGTTTGAAAATGAATATCATTACAGTCCCTGGTTTGGTCTCCACCGGAGACAAAGACTTATTGCAATTTGTCATTCAATACTTGCTGTATGCATGTGGAATTACAAATACACAATGGATGACTAATTTGCAGTAACTGGGCCCCGGAAAGTTATGAAAGAGAGAGAGATAATTAAGGTGCCCTCGTTATTGAAAAATAAAATTATCTTTTTTTATTCCTTTCAGAGAGCAAATATCTATTATGAAACTAAATAAATACACATCGCTCTGTCTCCTGGATACAGCAAACTTTGGAAAACAAATCACGAGTTTCTACGTAAATGGCTCCTTATAAAACATCACTAATGAAACCTCAAAGCTACGCACACTATGACTATTACTACTGGGAAATGTGGGTTAATGACACGTGTGCACTCTCGCTCGTCCTGTAAATACATTAAACGTGCCTGGGCACAGGAGGTCCGGTGAGGAGGGAGTCGGCGCCTGTTCCCAGCTGTCCATAAACACTCATTAACAGAGGGAAATATCCAATGGAATCTCTGTGAGAATTTTTAATCACACAAAGGCCCTGCTAATTAGGCAGCTGATGGGGCATGGAGAGCACAAGGACGAATTCTTTAAACAAAGGACTGGAAACTTTAGCAGCTTTAATTACTCGGGCAAAGAGTTCATTCCTGAACTGGAGAGCACATCATTCCACTAATGAGACCAAGTGGCAGCACATATTAGTGAGAAGTAATGTGGAAAGTTCAATTATATTATGCTTTTGGAACTCCCCCCTGACACCCCCGTGCACCCTCCCGCTCCTCGCGTCATACGCGCACACATGTTAGACAAAGATCCAGCTGGGGAGAAGTGGAAAGGGGGTGGACACGTATTGGCTGGCACCGAGTCTCCATTCTTCACATGTAGCTTGG